>NW_026992343.1:0-119289 GCF_028769735.1 Zonotrichia leucophrys gambelii | reverse complement strand
GTGTGGACAGCACCTCGATACCTGGGAAAGGAGAATGAGATCAGCTTCCAGCTTTGGTCATGTCCTCTATTTTTTCTGGGATTCACTGCATCAATGGTGGTGAGACAGACTGTCCTCCCATTCCTCCATGAAATCATCCATGCCCAGAATTCCCAGGAAAGCATTTGGGATTTTCCTTGCATTCCCAGAATGTGGGGGGTCGGGGGTCCTGTTCTGGGGAGGCTGGGAGTTGAACGGGTCCCAAAGTTGAGACTTTGGGGAAGCCTTACGAAACAGGGGCTGCTGTTTCTGTGTCCTGCTCTTCTTCCAAACAAGATGCGGCCGAATCATGTCCTGAAGTAGTGCAGGCAGGGTCAGCCAAGGGGGAGTCTGGATCCGCTCTGCCTGGCCGAGGGGCTGCAGCGTCACCCCTGCCACTGTTTCCCCTTCCCGGGAAGTCACCCTCTCGGATTGGGCTCAGGCAGGCAGTTTGCTCGGCAGCTCTGAGGACTCTTTTTAAGGGATTCCTCTGCCAAGCCTCCTCCGGGATTTTCACCACTTTTGGTTCCTCAGCCTCCAGTTAGAGCAGGTGGGAGGGCTCTAGATTTGGCTTTTCCTGCAGGGGAGCAGGCAGGGGGGAGGACAGAGGTGGAGTGTAGTAGCCAGGGCATGAGAAGGGCTGGGATGGCTCCGCCCAGAGAGGTGGACGGTGTGGAGGTGGGAGGGCTCAGGAAAGTTTCAATGGAGACACAGACAGTTCATTCAGAAGCCTTGAAGCCTGTCTCATTCTCTACTGGAGGGGAAAAAGCATGCTGAGATTGCATCTTGGACCTGAGAGTCTTCCAGCTGTATCCCTGTGGGCGGGGATACCGTGTGAAAGCCGTAACAGTTTATTGGAAAGCATCACAAATACAAATTCCGGATCTAGAAAGCAGCTAGAGAGCAGCTAGAGAGCAGCCCGATTTGTATGAATCTAAAAAGATCCAATTTAGTGAATCCAGACGTGAGTTAGCAGGCTCTGGCTTTCTTCCTGTCACCAAGAACTTGGAGTTCTTCTCCCCAGCCCTTCCTGGCATGGCTTCTGGGAAAACTTGTTGCTGTGGTGACAACCCTACTGCCAAGAATTTGGAGATTCTTGGCAGGGTTCCTGGGACAGCTGATTGCTGTGACAACCCTACCTGTGTTCTGGATCAGCTACAGGAGTGATGAAAGGGAAAAATAAAACACAGTCTAAATCAGTAGTAAACCTTCCATTGCAACTACCTAATTGGTCTAATATTAATCAAAATTTAAAAAAAAATTGAATTCAAATAAACAACTCCTTGCCTTACCTGTATGTCATGGGATGACATTATGATGGTTCTATCACCATTATTATGCTCTGTGCCTTTAAGACTGTCTCTGAAGAGTGAAGATTTTGTTTGGGTTTCTCTTATCAAGAACACAGAGACGGGCAGTACATAGGGCTGCTTTTTCTTTTTGCTTTTGGCTTTCTGCTTTGCTCGCTCTCTCTCTGTCTGCTCTCTCTTCTGCTTGCTTTTACTTCTGCTTATTAGCTAGCTCTAGCTCAACAGTCCAAATTCCTTCCTGGACTGTTTCTCCTCTCCTTCAACCATCTCGAACCTGCTCCGGACTGGGACCTGGGAGCACCGAGGATTTGCACCGTTTGGCCTGCAGCAACTGCCCCAGCGCCGGAGGGACTAAGAACAGAGAGACCACCCCCAAAAGAGACTTTCTGATTTTGCTGCCTTTTTCAGAGCGGTGTCATCCGGTATTGTTCAATTTGTGTGCTGGGGGTGATGTGCCTGTCAAATAAACAGGTTCTTTCCACTTCTCTCTGAGGAATTCTTCCTGAACTGGTTGGGGGCAGGGGCCGTGTGGGTTTGCTTTCTGGAGGGGCCCTCCTTTGGAGATTCTCTAAAAATTTGCCCTAAACCAGGACACTGTAAGATATGGTTGTAATGATGTAAATCCACAACACAAAACTCTTTCTCACCATGATATCAAAGAACTTATAAGAAGAATGTAAAAAATTATTATAACTTTACCTGATCCGCCTCCAACTGTAACACAGATGCTAATAGCCTGCAGTGAGCTCACCTCTCCAAAACATCTTGCTAATGTGCAAGTCAATGCTTTTGGAAAGCAGATTGCACAATCTCTAGACAAGTTAGGAAAATTTGGGACAAAAAATGGAAAAGATTGAAAAGACCCTTGAAGCACAAACAAACATTTTCAAAAAATCTGTACAGTTGGACTCTGATAAGAAGTATTGTTGCTTTCCATGTGGTAAAGCAGGACGCATGAAAAGAGACTGTCCTACAACAACAATCAAACTTAAATCACTTTCTATTTGCCCTTGATGTGGGAAAGGAAGCCTCTTGCTAAGTACTGTCATTCTCAATTTGACATTGATGGCAAAGCTTTGTCATTAAACTCAAAAAAGAGCATGGATTACCACCGCACCTCAACACAAGTAGTGACCTCCTTACAGTCAATTACCTAGTCAAATGGCATTGGTACCTCAGTCATCTATCCCTCAGTCAACCATCCCTCAAATGGTCCCAAATACCCTCAAGTACAAGGTTTGAATTGGAGTCCTCAAAAATTGATACACCTTTTAAATAATTTCTGTTATGAAAGTATTTCTGTAGGCGACGGGGGTCAAGCACGGTAGGGATGGATGGAGACGAGATCTCTTTGAAGCCAAGTCGTGAAACTATCGGTTTATTACAAAGGGCGTGGGTGAAGGGTCCTGTTGCAAGCTGCCAGCCGCGGCTCGGAGCAGGGCCCAGAGAGGAGAGGCTTAAAGTGTAAGAGAGTTAAAGACAAAAGTTTAAGAGCAGAGACCATGTAGAAAGGAGGAGGTGAAGGAGTGCAGAGGGAAGACAAAGAGACAAAGAAAGAACAGGACGTGAAGAGGAGCAGAGAGCGGGCAAAGAGATAAGGGAAAAGAGAGATAAGAGAGCCCGGAGAGCGAGCGAAAAGAGAGCAAAAAGAGAGCGAAGCTCCCGTTGCAACACAGTAAATCGTCTTCAGTGTTGAATATGCAGATTCTCATTAACCAATCTACTACAGCATGCATATCTTATAACATTTCCACACAACCTATAAGAATCACTACATTACCATACTATGTTTACATGTTAAACCCTAAATCTTATTCTTTGGGCCTCATCTGCCAAGCTGCAAGGCCTGCTCTGAATCTTAGGTCTGCCTGCTTGCAGAGGGAATTGTTTCCTCCAGGGGTGATTACATTCAACTGGTCACAACTAAGGTATCTCAAAGGTTGCTTTCATTTCTATCTCCTTTATAGTTTTTATATTCTCAAAATCTTTTGCTAGGCAGTCATATATAAAAGGCTTTCTTGTTTCATCCTGCCCAACAATTTCTACTGGAATTATCAGGTTTTTTTCAACAAAGACAAGATTTTTTGATTCTAGGCAAAGCCAGCAATAAAATTTTCAGACTTTTAGTCCTTCCAGCGCTTGTTTGAATAAATTATAACAAAGAGCTAATATATTTATCTCCTTCATTTAACGTTCCTATAGTGACTCCACCAAAAACACCTCTAGCTATTGCATTTCTTCTACCCATGAGTACAGTCAAGCAAAACAACTTTCTAGAGAATTAAGTGATGTTTGTGCCATTTGGAACCTCAGGTTATGAGCTCTTTTGGGGGTAAGGTGTGGACTGCTATCAACCAAAACTGTCTTGCTGCCAGACTCACTGTGGTAAAAGATTTACATTACAGGCATGCGGGATACTGGAGCTGATGTCACTGTAATATCTCACAGGTTTTGTCCCAGCAATTGGAATATGGTAGCTCCTGCAGGTTCCCTCACAGGGATTGTATGTTTGCAAAGTGCATCCATGATTAAGATTACAGGTCCTGAAGGAAAGACAGCAACGGTGCATCCTTTCGTTGTTCAGAAGCTTCTCACTGTCTGGAGTAGAGATGTCCTGTCCCAATGGGGAGCAGAACTGGAGGTGAGCCTGTGATGGAAACCATGTCAAAACCTGCCACTTGAAAGCTGAACTGGAAAACTGATCTTCCTATATGGATTGATCAATGGCCTTTAAGAGGGAAAAAATTATATAGCCTTAAAAGATTGGTAAAGGAGCAATTACAAGAAGGTCACATCACACCCACAAATAGTCCCTGGAATTCACCAGTATTCATCATCCACAGGAAGACATTGGACTCCTGGAGGTTGCTTCATGACCTGAGGATGATCAATCAAGGGATTGAAGGCATGGGACCTCTTCAACCTGGACTTCCTTCTTTATCAATGATCCCAAAACACTGGCCTCTCCTTGTCATTGATTTAAAGCATTGTTTTTTCCACATCCCACTTCATCCCGATGATGCTCCAGGATTTGCCTTTTCAGTTCCAGTCATCAATCAAAGAGAACCCATGCAGAGGTAGCACTGGAAAACATTGCCTCTAGAAATGAAGAATTCACCTCTAATTTGCCAATATTTTACAAGCACAAGTTTTGTCTCACAAGTTTGACAGAAGTATCCAAGATCCATGACTTCACACTACATGGATGATTTGCTCATCACAGCTCCAATGCAGCCTGAGATGGAGCAAATGCATGCTAGTGTTGTTGCTGAAATCCAAAATGCTGGACTTAAAATTTCTACAACAAAAATCCAAGAAGTTCCACCCTGGAAGTATCTGGGTTGGAAGATGACTGAAAAAACAATAACGCCACAGAAGATACAGCTCCAGACTAGTGTCAACACTCTGCAAGATTTACAACAGCTTCTAGGAAAAATCAATTGGGTCAGACCTGTTTTGGGAATCACCAACAATGAACTGGGTCCACTTTTTAATTCATTGAGAGGAAGCTGCTTCATCAGCTCTTCTAGAACTCTAATACTTGAAGCTCATGCAGCCATTGACAAGGTCATGGAAGCTCTCCAAAGACAACAAGCTCATCACTGTATTCCAGAAAAGCCATTCTTTTTTTGCAATTTTAGGAGAAAAAAATGCAATTTTCTGGTCTCATTTTTCAATGAGACCCTTCTGAGAGAGATCCTTTGTTGATAATAGAATGGGTTTGTTTTCCCTACAGGTTTCCCAAGATTATTTTTACAGTTTTAGTGATGATAGCACAAATTCTGATTAGGGCCAGAACAAGATTGTTAAGTTTAGCAGGTCAAGAATTTGCAGTTGTCTACTTACCATTGAAAAAGGATTATCTTCATTGAGCAGTACAAAATTCTGATGATTTGCAATATGATTCTGATGATTTGCAATATGAATTGGTATATTTTCCATGTATTTGTTCTGTTCATTACCCAGCTCACAAATTATTGCAGGCAAAATTGAGTTTTAGAGAGAAACCTATGTTAAGTAAAGAACCTTTAAACACAGTAACTCTCTTCACTGATGGATCTAGCAAAAGTCACAAATCAGTTGTAACTTGGTTGAACCAAGCAACTAAAGCTTGGGAATCAGATATTCAAATAGTAGAAGGATCTCCTCAGATTGTTGAGCTTGCTGCTGTGGTTCTGGCTTTTCAGCTCTTCCCACAGTCTTTTAATTTAATGCAATGAATTCTGCTTATGTTGCTAATGTGGTTAAAAGAATAGAAAGATCATTTCTAAAGAATGCTAGTAATGACTTTTGATATCGTTGGCTTTCATGGTTTATACAACTTTGCAATAACAAGCTAATCCATATTTTCTCACATCAGGACTCATTCTTTCCTTCCTGGATTTTTAGTGGAAGGAAATGCCAGAGTAGACAAAGTGACAATGGTTATTTCAAACACTTTGCCAAACATTTTAGAACAAGCAAAACTGAAACTGTTTCACCAAAACATGCAAGCACTTGTGTGAATGTTTCAAATTTCCAAAAGTCAAGCTAAAGCTATCATTAGTACTTGCCCTGACTGTCAACTTGTGCAGCCTCCTATTTCTACAGGAGCAGTCAACGCACAAGGTTTGCAAAGCCTGCAGTTATGGCAAATGGATATCACTAAATATCCTTCCTGTGGTAAATTTAACAATAGTCATGTTTCAGTGGACACTTTCTTTGGTGCAGTTTTTGCTTCCCTTCACACAGGTGAAACAGGTAAGCATGTCTGTCAACATTTTTTGCAGAGCTTTTGCTTCACTGGGTGTGCCCCAAGAAGCAAAAACTGACAACGATCCCACATATATATCTCAAAAATTGGCCACATTTCTAAAAGGATGGGGTGTTCGTCACATCCTTGGTATTCCTCATTCTCCCATAAGTCAAGCAATTATTGAGAGGACACATCAGACAATAAAATGCATTCTTGATCAAATGAAGGGAGAAGTAGAGGTCACACCAGAGATGAGGTTGAACAAAGCTTTATATGTTTATAATTTCTTAAACAGCTTGGTTGCAGAACCCAAGCCACCAATTTTTAGGCTTTTTTCAAATAACACGCAGGTAAAACTGAAAGAAAATCCCCGTTTTAATTAGAGAGAGGACAAATTGAGGGTCCTTTCAAATGATTACTTGGGGCAAAGGGTATGCTTCTGTCTCTACAGGTGCAGGAATTAAGTGGGTCCCAGTCAAAAACGTCATACCATATTGCACCCAAGAACATTTGACGAGTCCAAGACTGTAGAAGCAAGTACAAAGATGTGATTGAAATACAGGGATCATGGGTTGCACCTGATGTTCCTTGTTCATTGGTGGGACCTGCAAACTCAGATTTTATGCACTTTATATGTGTGTCAATTGTTGGTTTCGTAGAGCTTTTCGGCAAAAGCATGGTTTTTGCTTTGTTATGTTATAGATTCCCTCTACTGGACTCTGAAAGAAGAAATTTTAGGTAAAAGGTCAAAAGAAAAGTTTTAAAATTTATATATATGGGAGGATCTTTTGCCAAAAATTAGCTCATGAAAAGGATGGAGAAAAATTGAATGTTATCCTGATCTGTTTGGTTTTAATTGTTTCTTGTAGTCCAGATTTGCCTGTGGAACAACCAAAAACAGCCGTTTGGGTGACTTTAGCCAAGGCAGCAGGCTTGGATACCATATGTTTGTCTAATTTTGAACCAGAAAAGCCTTTATCAACCTGTCTAGTCGATGTATCAGTAAAGGATTTACCCTTGGTCAAAAAGCAACTCAATAGTAAGCCTGGTGAAATTCACAATGGGAGCAATCCTCTACTGGATTGGAACCTTTGGGGCAAAGAATTTCCCAAAGCAGCACCTGAACCCCAAGACTTAGAAATCCTTGGTCCTTTTACAATGGATTTCTGCCTTATGTTTACATTCAATGATTGGTGAGAACGTGATACTCCAAAGTACAGTGAAAATTTTGGTAAATTTATATGAAATAAAATTAAAATAAAATGGTATCCCATTATTTTGCATACAGAAATTCAAGGTTTTGGTGTAGTTACTCAGAATGTTGGGAGGTGCTTTCCAAGGCTGACCAATATTCACAACAATTACCAAAAGGATGTTGGTTCACCTGTGGAGATAGGGCTTGACAGGGCATCCCATCACGCCTTGAAGGTGGCCCATGTAGCACAGGAATGCTCACTGTGGTAGCACCTACTGCCAAAGCAGTCATTAAGAAACATAGAGGAACAAGATCTGCTCATCACTATGATCAAAATTGTAAGAGTGATTTCATGCCTTGGAATGCCGCCAAAAGGGTTTCAGCAGGTTTGTTTTTACCCCAGCTGGCTCCGGCAATGGCATTGAAACAATTAGATCAGATGTTGGATTAGATTGGATGTTGGCTGTGTAAACAAACTAATGCCACATCTACTGCTGACAGATGTTAAGTGTTGGGCATGCTACCCTTCAAAATAGAGCAGCAATTGATTTTATTTTACTGGCACATGGACATGGTTGTGAAAATTTGAAGGATTATGTGATGTGAACCCCTCTGATCACTCTGCATCCATCCACAAAAGCATACAAAAGCTGAAAGATTTGTCAGCTCAATTTAAAGAAGGTAGTGAGTTGTGGTTAGATGATTTGTTCCAAAGATGGAGCTTTGCACCATGGCTAAGGGAAATTTGTAGAATAGTTCTCTATGTGTTGGGTGTTTTGACAGTGATACTAGTAGTAATACCTTGCATACGTTGGTGCGTGTGACAAATGATGGACAAAACTATCTAAGAAGTTTTTATCACACAAGAGAGACAGGTAGGAAATGGATTCACAGAGAGTTCTCAAAATCTCACAGAGACGGTGGATGAAAATATAGACATTGAAGAAAAATTTTGAGTTAAGACCTTAGAACAAGTGAGACTTTTTTGAGCAATGAATCATAATTGCTATCAGACATGGCTTATGCCCTTTGAACTTACTGGACCTTCACAGCATTAAAATTGCTGCGTTGTAACATGCGAGCAAAAAAGATGCTTTAAACAAGTAATATGCAGATATGCTATAGTAAAGCTATGAAAGGCAAGGTAGTTAATAAACAACATAGCTATGAAAATTTCTTTTTAGTTGTATGTAGAGGGGGAATTGTGGGAATCCTTCAAATCAGAGGGTTTTTGGGAAAGCTGCAAAAGGCAGCCCTCAGAGACAGCAGAACTGTGATTAGAGCTAAGCAGTAGGCATAAGATTTGTCAACAAAAAAGTATATAAGTAGAAAAGTAAGGACAAATACAGCAATGGTTTGTGTATTAATGCTTGGCTAGAATGACTCCCTAAGCTACAGAAAAGTATATCCAGTGAGATATTAGGATTGAAGCTTAATAATGGAGATCTATGCATTGTGTTTTAAGGCTTACAAGCTGGTTTTTTATTTGAAAAAAGCAAGCATTTCCACCCTGCCGCCCGCTGCTGCCTGTTGGCCACGCTCCAGTGCTTGGTGCGGACAAGGAGACTGAGGCGATTGCAGCAATGCAGGAGTGCAGCCAGTCCCCGGCATTGCCCGGCGCACCTGAGCCAGCCCAGCCTGGCACCCTGTGGAAGCTGTAGCAGTGGAGCTGGAGCACGAAGCTGCAGAACTGTGTGGCTTGGAAGGAGTACGGGGCTGCCCAGCAGGCGTCGCCCGAGCTGAGCAGCACTCACTGGAAAAGGGAGCGGTCGATGAGCAGCCCCTGGGCTCGGCTGTCCCAGCGCACGGAGCGGACGCAGGGGCTGTTCACCAGGCGCCAGAGCTTGACGGGGAAGGTGCTGGAGCTGAGCCCAGCGAGAAGCGACATCTCCGCCATGGCGCCGATTGCCGACTGTGGCCACCATGCCCGCAGCGCAACGGCCAAAGCTGCACCGGCGGGGCGTCGCCTGAGGGGTTGCTGCGCTTGGGTCCATGAGCGCCCAGTGTGGCCCTGGCGTGGGCCGGACTTGGCGGGGACGAGCGTGGCAGAGCGGGGCTGCAGGCACAGCGCAGGTGGGGTGGCTCCCGCGGCTGGCCAGGCTCGACTTGACACGGCAAAGCACAGCACAGCACAGCAAGTTATGGTGGGACTTGGTGGGCAAGGCAGGCAGGGAAGGCCAGGGCAGGGCACTGGCAGCAGTGACAGGCTCTATCCCCACGCTGCATCCCCTGCCTGGGTCACCATCAGTGGCAGAAGGAAGGATATTGTTGTGGCTTGGCTGGGGAAAGGATGAAAACAGGGAGTTAGAAAACATTCATTTGGACTCCTTTTCAGCAGACTAGCTGGTTTTATCTCACCATGTCTACCTGTCTTTGGCAGAGTTGACACATTTCTCATGATTTGGAGTCAGCTATAGCAGCAGGAATGGGCAGCAATTTTAAGCAATTTTGTCAGCATTGATATAAAAGCTAAAGTGCTGCCCCATGGATGGATGTTGCTTTCTTCAAAGGATTTTTGGCCTTGAGTTGTAGCAAACTCAAGCTGGTGTCTTCCCAAACAGGCTTGCCTTTTTGTTTCCTCAGGAATCACCTCTTCTTTTTCTTCCCCTAATCTGGGGAGAGTTCCCATGCAAATACCTCCTGGAGCCAACTCTTGTCACTGTAGACTGACAAAGGAGATCTTGCAATGGAGAGAGACTCCCTAGAGCTGCTGTAGGGAGCTGAAGGGGGAAGCTTTGTCCCTTAGTCTTGAAGTCTTGTTGAGGATCTGCTTGTGCTCTGTGGGACGGAGAGCAATGATGTTTATCTAATCCTTGCAGGTTCATTCCTGAGCTTCCTGACACACCACAGAGACTTCGGGGTTGTCGTATAGCAAACAAATTTCAGTCTGGGCACTTTTTGAAATGCTTCAAGAGTTCTTTTTTTCTTTTCTGCAGCAATATTGTCATCATTTATTGCTTCCAGAGAATCTTTTCCTCTTTTTTGGGGAATTTCCTTTTGCTGCCTTCCAAGATCAGGCCAATTCTCAGGGCTCCTTCCCAAACCGAGGTGTAGTCCTTGGATTACTTATGCAGCTTTTCATTGCTCGTTTAGCATACATTTTTCCCTAATTTAATTTAATAAACTTTGTCATTATTGTTTGATTAATCATACGCAGTGTATTGATCACAAGAAGTGTATCAGTCTTAAGCATTGTAATTTTCTGCTCCAGAGAGAAGGTAGTTAAGTGTCTTTTGACAGACTCTTCTCAGAGTTAATGTTAAATCACCAAAAGTTTTAGTTTTGCTAAACTAACACTGATAACCTTCAAGGAACAAAGCCTGAGGACGTAAAAGTCTGGACATCTGGAATTTAGACTTCGTACCCAGCCAAGAGCATGTTGGAGTAACCAGAAGACAAAAAAAAAAAATAAAGACATTTCAACCTCAGAGCTCAAATCAACTTTTCTGAGAAAAAAGATAATAAAGAGACTGAAAAATTTGGACTAATTGGCATGAGAAGGGAGACATCAATATCCAAGACAATTGCAGACTAATTAATGACGAGAATTATGTAAATTAGACCAATGAAGAGTCATTTCTTTGTTTGCTAAAAATGTATGGATAAGTGGAAAAGCTTTAGAAGTGGTGTGCCTGTGGCTGGAGTTCTCCCCTCTGCACCACAGCTGGAAATAAAATAATGCCTACTCCTAATACCAAAAAATTACTGTTTAAGGGTTTCATTTATCGTGCATTTTTGGTGACACATGTGTAAGTATAGAACAAAGAGAAATCCAAGCATTTTGACCACGATGCATTCCCAGAGCATGAATTTCCTGGATGCCACAGCATGGGGAACCTCCCTCTTCCACTGGCACCTCCTCATGTCATCCCTGTGCGTTGCTTCCCCCTGGGCAGCTGCCTCAAAGGGGCCCTTGGAGCACCAGTGGGGCCCCAGCCCTGCCCAACAGCTCCCGCGGGCTCAGCAGCACCTGACACCAACACCATGGCCAAGCCCCCACCCACTGCCAACCCACAGAGCCCCACACCTGCCCCTCACCTCTTGCTCTTGGCACCTCTGGCTCACCCTGACGGACATGGCAGTGCTGGTGGGGACCCTGTGGGACGCAGTGCGGATTGGGGCCCTGCGGAACTCACTGGATCCTGCCCAGGCCAGCAGCTCTGCTGTCCCGCTCTGCCTCGACTGCTCCCGCTCCCACACAGACACTGATCCGGCTGAATAATCTGCCATGTAGAATACTTCTTAGGAAAATATGTTCCTTGATTTTTGGCTATTGCGCCTTCCAAGGCACATCAACAAGAAGGGACATGATTCCCATGAAGCAGCCAATAAGCTGGAAGTGATGGCCAGGCCTTGGAAAGGCAAGTGACTTCTTGCCTGCATGCCTTGTTGAGGTGCAGGGCACGACAGGCTTCAGTAACCTCAGACACAGGCCAGGTCAGCAAGGCTTGGGAAGAAGGATGAACCACTCATGGTGGATACAAAGCATCCAGAATTTATGGGCACAAGGGCATTTGGACAAACCCTTGAAAAAAGGAACAAACTGATAAAGCCAATGCAGCAACTGTGCTGAATCAGCTCCACCAGGGTAAAAGGCCATTCCAGCAGAGGCAGACGACAACCACCCACTCAAGAACCCTCACACTAAGAAGGAGGGAGGGACTAAGCATGCAGAATAATGAGCATGAGAAGTGAGAGGATCATAACCCACAGCAGACAGAATACTCATTATGAAGAGAACTAGGGAACTTGCAGTCAATGAACACTAATTCCTTTCTTTGATCAAATGTATAAATACTCAAACACTCTGGGTTCTCGTGCTGCTGGCTTTGTGAATTTGTCCCTGAGCCCCCCTTTCTTCACAGAAATGTAAATAATTACCTCCACTCTGTGGGTGGATTGGGCTCTAGAACAACGGGTGGTGGAACCAACGGGCGCTGATAGAATAGGGAAAAAAATGTCAGTTTATTTGCCACACATTGTTATGTCTGGTGTAGAGCAAAACAGAGCTCACTCGTTTTCCTAAAGTAACACCTGGCACTCCTGGAACAAAAGACGTGGTGCTAAAGACAGCTACTGCCTTGAACCCTTCCATGTTCCTCAATCCTTCTGCAAGGAATCAGTATCTCCGATCAAATAGGGACAGCTTTGGGAACATCCACATCACCCCTGAAGTAGCAATAATGCACTGCAAAACTCACCAGTTCAGGCAAACCCAGGAGACTGATGAGCAAACCAAACTGCTGGGGAGTTGGCAGAACAAAGCATCTTGCTGACAATTCTTTCCAAATTGTGAACCTTTCCAAATCAGACCCAGAACACCATGATGAAAACAATCTTTCAGCAAAATCCTTAAATGTCTGATTTAGTCCTGAAGTGTCATGGGTAGCCACAGACCAGCATGTTAGAGTGTCTCAAGCAATAATGACACAAACTGGAGAAGACAAAGAAACCCGTCGAGGTATTGAAGGAACAATAGACAATTTGGAAAGGCAGCTGCTTAGTGTTAGGTTGACAGTGAATGTGACAACTGAAATGTAAAATCTACTTACAGATCAATGCACAGTTTTACAAAATATTGCCCTTAGGGATCCCAAAATAGGGAAGTATTGCCGGATATTAATGACAAGGACATTTTTCTGAGTTAACAACAAGGACATATAAATACTTACTGGGTATAGTGGACACATTTTCTGCATGGCCAGAGGCTTTTCCCTGTCACACCAACAAAGCTAGAGAAATACCTCCAGTTAAAAATAAAACTACTACTAAGATTAGGGATTCCTTTTGGGTTGCCAGCAGATTGAGATTCTCATTTCATAGCTGAAACTGTACAAAATTAATGCAAAACACTCCCAGTTCAATGAGACCTACTTAGCCCTTGGAGGTCAGCCTAGCAGCAAGACTGAGAGAAATAATCAGACTCTAAAGAGACAAATCAGTAAAATTTTCGAGGAAACCTCACAAAAGTTGCCAAAAGTGCTTCCTCTGCCACTACTGAAGATCAGAATTCCAGTGGCTTTTAAAGAAAAACCCATCCCACATGAAATGCTCTACGGAAGACCTTAGCAAGTTCCTATCCCTTTGAACAAAAGTCATGTGATGGAAATTATAATATAAATCCATTTTTACCACCTTTGCAAAAAGTGCTCTCATCTGTGCAGAAATTTCGAGTATGACCATCAATGATGACACTGGATGCTCAGGTACATCCTCATCAACCTGGGGACAATGTCTATGTCAGAAAGCACAGCAACAAGGCACTTAAAGTGCAAAGGACCATTTCAAGTGTTCCTAAGCACTGCTGCAGCAATAAAAGGGGATGGGACCAGTGCGTTCATACACTTGCCCCCAAGGGAAGCCAGCCCCAACACACGAGGTACTGGAGGGGAAAAGAGAGTCTGCCAAGGATTTGAAGATTAGACCTGTAAAAGTAAGAAAATAAAACTTTTTTTAATATATAGAATTAGTTAGAAGAAATTCCATAAAAGGAAATATGAGGCATGAAGGGGTAACTATGAAAACTCCTCACTCTCAGCCCACCGTCACCACCAGCATTCCTGCATGCTCTGTCAACCAGCAGCAGCCACCAGGCCAAGAGGAGGCTCCCAGCACAATTCACCCCATGTCCCCACAGCAGCGTTCCTGGGGCTGCTGCACTGCAGAGCTGCAGCTGCAACCCCTGACCCAGGCAAAAATGCATCCAAGTCTCCGGGTTTAAGAGGTGACATTTTGTTGAACTTCCCTCAAAGGAGAACAGAAAGGCAACAATGGCTCAGGTGTTCAATCACAAAAACACCTCAAGATCTCTCAGGTATGGGGACTCAACATCATTGCATGGAAACAATTCAGGAATTTGTAGAATGTTCTCCATAGAAGTAAGGGGCATTCAGAACCACCTTTGACTCTTCCTAAATGTTATCCTCCCCTAGACAATTTCATATCCTTCCCCGAAAGAAGGCTACGGCCTTCCTGGCAACACCACTAATGTGTCAGATGAATGAAGCCATGGCAGGAAATGTAGGAAAAGGACTAGACATCAAAGGCTCCATAGGTCTGTGCAGGAATAAAGATCTGTGTCTCTCTGGCGAGGCTGGTTGAGACAGACTAGCTTTAAAAGTGCTAAAAAATGGACAGCATTTTCAAAGGGACACTTGAATCCAATTTCTCTTCAAAACCCATTGAAATACATTGTCTCCAACAGTTCTCCATGTTTTACAAAACTCTTGCAAAGATCTTGATATTCCTTAGTTCACTGACAAGGTGAGGCCATGATTTACAAGCAGTCGTGAGAGCTGCTTCAGCTGACACCTTAGAGCAGACCATGTGGACTCCTCTGTAATCCTGTTCTGAATAATGTGATTTGGGGACGGGGTTGTACAAACTTCACTGTCTTTCACCACTTTGGCAGAGATTTGAATTAACAAGAATGATCAGAAAACAGGGCTATCCTAATCATAACAAAATTCCATTTACTACAATCTTTTATTAAAATGTAAAATGTACACAACTTCATAGAACAGGTAGTGGGCTTCCACTCTTGACTGATAAATTTATATTGGTAGAAAAACATTAGAGTTGATGAACAGAATTGACCAGAAGAAATCTACTCCAAATACTGTACAAGCAACACTGAGAGAAGGAATTACCAATAGTGAGATTTCTTTATTGTTAACATTCAATGCTATCATCTTTCAACTTCTTAAACTTACTAAATTTCTTTGAATTAATCCTACACTTTTAAAATATAATCTACTGCTCAATGCCAACATAACCTACTGTACAATAATAACTTAAATAATCCTAAAATCAAATCCTCTACTTGAAATAAGAAATCAAATGTTCCCAGATTTCAACAGGCTGAAGCAGATGTCTGGTGCCAGGACTCCACTCACTGCTGGTCATATTCAGAAATGTGCCTCTGAATATGGGCCAGCTTTTTGTGGAGGTACAGGCACCTGCTCTTCATTTCAGAGTAGCTGGGGCTACCCTGTGAAGGAGAAAGCAAAATTAGGGCATGCAAACACTTCCGCAGAGTCTACACTCTCATGTCCTTTGCTTTAAAAAAGCCTTGAGGCTGACTCAGCCGTTACCACGGCCCTGCAGCTCTGGTGTCACACGTACCTGTTGTAACTGCTGATAATCTGCTAGGATTCGATGATGCAGCCTCTACAAGAGAAAAAGAAAACACGAGGAATGTTTCACCATGATCATAAAATGCAAACTTTGTCAAAACACTAAAAGTTCACTCAGTCTGACTCTAGACATTTTCTTCTCTGTCAGCCACAGCTCTTCTGGGACGTTTGCAAAAACTAATCTTCATCTCCAAGCATCATCCAAGGTCTGCTATTAAGCCTCTCAATAGGCAACAGAAAGAGCCCATGCTCTTAGACTCTGCTTGGGACACCTCTCTCCTTACTGTTCCTTCACAGACAGCTCAAAAAAGATATTTTGAGGCAGGGTCCAGCAAAAATCATACCCAGCCCAAGCAGTGTCTGAGCATATCTGCCAATTCCACAGGCACCCTATGTCTCACTGAGCAGCTCCAGGGAATCCAAAACACTGCTGTGATGATGAAGCACAGTCTTTATGGATTTATCTTTCTTTACCTGATAGGCTTCAGAGCATGGAGTCAGAGACTTCCATTGCTCCTGAAACTGTCTGAACTTCTTTGTGGTCTTGTCAGTCAGAGAATGTAAATTCCGATATTCCTCATACGCTGCATTGAAGTCATCCTTGTAGCGCTGGCGTTACTCCAATGAAACAATGGCTCCATATTTTCTAATTGGAAAAAATGAGACCATTTTTCTAGGAGTGAACTCTAAGTGAACATTCTAGTATGTTTCTAGGCATTAAAACACATGTGTAATTTTACACCAAGCACAGGATAATGTCAAACACAGACACCCAAGCTTTGAGTCAGTTGCTCTGGGACTGACAATTTCTACTTTCAAGATCATGTACTTCAAGAGAATGCAGTCAGGTCACTAGGAATCTGTCCCATTTCTATGACACTTAGTTACCTATAGTTTACATTGTAGAGGTTTTGTTCATTAGCAAGTGGAGCACACTTAGAAAACATTTACGCTCATATCAAATGTCAAAGGATAAACAAACACAGCAGCTTCAGGAAGAGGAGATATATTACTAAAAAAGAATCTCTCTCAGTAGGAAAACCTTTATATAGGTACATTTACTTGTGACAATACATCTCTAAAATATATTTGTCAGGGACTGCATTTCTGGAGTGGAGAGCACAGAGCTGGAATTTAGAGCTACATTGTTGTGTGTCTGACTGCAAAGAAGACTTAATGATAATATTTGATTCTTCAAGCAGACCAGCTAACATCACTGACCTTGGAACTGTGGCATAGGTAATACTGCCTCAAAAACAAGGTCTAGATCAGCCTGGAACTACACCTCCTACCCAAACCACATCTCCTCCTAGGAGGGGAAATTTCATTATTGCCTAAAGCCATGATGGGAGTCAAACCTTCTTCATTCCCTTCTCCCTCAAATCAAAAGGCATGAGGTTTATCAAGCTCATGATACAAATCCAAGATGAAGAGACAATGAGAACAATAGATGCTACTTCCCAACACGTTCAAAACAATGCTTCAGCTCCTCTTGGTCTGAAGATCTTGTTCTTTGTGGATGACACAAGCACCATTCACGTGGCAATAAACATTTCAGACCATCCTGAGTAAATTTGTAACAAGTTGAAACTCAGTACCAGAACTGAAAACAACTTGTGCCTAGGATGCAACCAAGGCCAGATACACCTGACTAGTGTGCAGGATAAGTTTGAAAAGAAAATTCCAGATGCCTTGTAATATTTTGGGAGGCACCGGAGCAATGTGAGCCAGGGCCCTGCCGCGCCTGCTCCAAAGGCCCCAGCTGCCCCAGAGCCCCAGAGCTGCAGGAGGCCTGACTGCCCTTGACAACATCCCTGCTCTCACACAAGCTGGCAGCAATTTCCAGTGTTTCACCACACACACACTTCTCCCTCCCCTCCTGCACTGCAAATTCGATGACGGGGTGCAGCACCACTGTTGCAGCCGAGCCTGTGCAACTGCACTGCAGGAAGGGAGGGCCCATCGAGGCCTAACCCACCTCTGTGTTCATCTCTGCTCTGAGCCTTCCATGCACAACTAAACCTGCTCAAAATCATCCTTGCAACACAGGACAGTATTGGGGTAAAGGGTAACTAGAGGTCCAGTTGTGCCAGGAACACACATCTTAAGAGAGGAACCCACTTGCCGTGGCAAAAAAATAAAAATATGGACAACACTGGACAAAACCAGACCAGGGAAGAGCCTTTTTGATTGTTGGCACATCAGTCTCAGAATATTGTTACAATGGAGACAGCATGTTAACAGTTCGCTGGTCTACAGGGAAATGCCCCAGAAGGTAGGGTAATACGGAAGGACATAGAATCATCTCAGTCTAGATTTTAGCCATTCATACACAAAACAAGACATATTGACAAGCCTTCTCTCCAATCTTATAAAACATACATAACGGAAGTTAAAACAAAGACTGGTTCATAAAAGACAAAGAACAGAGCCCTATTCATGTTAACTCTCTAAAGACATACATTAAATAACCTTGTTGCCATCCTAAAGCCAATTCTACAGAGGCCAATTGTTATTTTTCACATATGCTCGATTGCTTGAGAAAAGTTCCTGCTTGCTTGGGAACCTTTTCTGCTGTATTTGCAAAGCTAACAGAACTTCAGGCTAAGGCCTATATACCTTTTAACCATTTCCTAAAAACCCTCTAACTTTAGGGATTCCAACAGAAAGAGCTGGAGACTACAGCCCACTGAGAGTGGCAAGGGTGAATTGCTCTTTTACTCACCTCAAGTAGTCTGGTTGGTCACATCTTGCAGAGCAGGTGGAGGCAATGGAAGTCTCTTTTCTTGCTCGTGCAGAGAAACAGAATTTTGACACTCTTCACCAGGAGATCATTAAAAAGTGAAATGATCCCCATTGGACAGTTTTTAAAAAGTCCTTCAGAGATGTGCTTCTCACAGCAAATTACTCAGAAGCAGCAACAACATTTAATAATGAGCCACATATGACGTTCTCAAAAGAACCCCTTCCAGCAATAAGATAGATGGAATGCCCATTGTATTCTACAAGTTGTGAATTCTCACAGTGTTAGCCCCAGCTCAGCTATTTGTGTTTGAAGGCATGAGGTGCATCTGCACAGCCATTCAAGTCATCCAGCAACAGATGCAGCTTCCCAAATTACATCAGTTTGAGTAAGACGTATGAAGAGAAGAAAGAGATAATCAATGAGGTTCTAACAAGAAATAAAGAAGAAATCTGAATTTCTTCTCATGCCGGGTTTTATCACCACTTCCCTGCCAATTCCAGAGGCCCACAGTTCCAATGAGTGCCTGTACTCTTGTCAGTAGGAAAGCCAATTTCACTCTATAGGGCTTACTGCCACTATGGCTCCAGTACCCTGCAGCCAAACCCAGTACTCCTCATTAACGTGGCAAAATGGGGTTGGAAACAGCTCTGCACTTTTGAGTTGCCCTTTGCCTCTTGGCAAAGGCATTTGGGAAGCATTACACAGAGAACCTTGAAGCCCTCTTTCCAAAGAAATGTTCAAGAATTACCATGATAACAAAAAGAGCTGCCATAAGGAAAAGTCAGCTGAAACAGGAAGAAACACTCAGGACCTTGGCAATTTCTCTCTACTTTCTATTTCAGGTGTTGTGCCAAGCATAAAAAACCCACAAGATTCTTTTATCCTTAACGAGTTTCCATTTTCATGGTTTACACAAAGTAGTCTTCTGAAAACTCAGCCATTCTTGAAAATATTAAAGCTATGTGAGCTGTAATTCTTGAGGAAAGAACTGTTGTCCGATGTTCCACTTGCTTTTGTTGATTTTTAGTGTCGAAATTATTACACGATATAGCAGAAGAATGAAAAGTGTAAAAGTGGCAATACAACTGGACAGGAATACCAGTAGTCACAGTATGTTCCACATAACTTGGAAGAACAGCTTTGCTGTGAGCATTTCATTTCCAAAAGTGTGTTTGCTCTCATGGGTCAGTCCACATGACAGCTTCAGCCCAAGCCCAGGCTTAAAACCCAGAAGAGATTTTTCCTTCTCCAGCTGGGCAGAAATTGGGAACTGGCTCCTGATGAAAGCTGCTGATGTATTTAAGCTGCCAATGTAATTAGGATTCAAGCAGAAAACCTCCAAAGGCATCCCAAGTTTTACAGCTACCGTGTGTATGTCCAGAAGAAATGTGGAAAGACCATCTAAAAGCTCCTGTCTCTACAAGCACACCACCACTTGTAAGAGGCATCTACACACTTCAAGCCTGCCTCCAGGCTGAACCCAACTTGTCAGTTGCAAGGTCAACCTCCAAAAGGGACAGCTCACAGATTTAACAAAGATGCTGCACTGCTGAGTGTGTATCTGTCATCAGAAATCAAGTGCTCTTTATGCATTTCTGTTTAGCTTTACAATCTTGTTTTCAGTCTACACCACTTCCACAGCTTTTGAAGAATGAAATTCTGCTGCTAGGATGGAGAGGAATCTGCCAGCCCAGTTCAAAGCAGAATTCAAGGAAACCACAGCCCAGGATTTGTAGCTTTTGCTGTGTCTATGATAAGACTGAGTTCAATGAACAGCCATGGAGTCCCTGAGAATTTGGTCAACATGTTTCAGTAAACTAGTCTGCAATAAATCTGTGACAGGTTTCTAGCTTCAGCACGCAGACTTGAAAATCTGCTGATGGAAAAATGCTGTCTCAGTTAACCCTTGTGATTTTACAAGAAAATAATTTCATCTTTTCAGATGGAAAGAAATTAAATGCATTCCGTTTCACTTTTAGAGTCTGGATCTTCCTTTTAACCACATTCTTCCAACAGCAATCTATATCATATTTCTTTGTTCTTCATTGGTTTTGCACTACTTAGAGGGAGAATTTCGAAAAATGAATGTGCTTTTAGACAAGGTTCCAGCAGCACAAGGTCTGAGCTTTACTGTTGTTGTCTTTTACACCAAGAGTTACAGTGTAATATAATGGCAGAAAAAAAAAAGTCTTGATTAATCATGACCATCCAGGAGGGATAATGGCAGAGCAGTCATGTAGAGCAGTGCCTTCATGTATCCAGTGCCTGCATTCAAACCTCATTCCACAAGGTGCAAGAGCACAATTCACTATTTAAGAATGTAGTCAAAGAAGGATGTTCCCATAAGGTAAGCCATCACATCAGGAATTTCAGAGAAACACAATTGTCAAGAAGAAAAGCACTTGGCCTAAAAGAGGTGAAGGTTTGGAATAAGGACACCAGACAAAACCTCCAATGTAGAGATTGTGGATAAGGAAAATCAGTGCTTGCCTGTCTTCTTGAGTAAGATATGGGAACAGCTGTGACCACCCTGTGGATCCTCGAATCTTGGACAGTATAAAGGTGAGAGGTCCTCCAGAGAGACCTGGGGACCTCCACCACTGAGAAGTCCAAGGGTGAAGAAGGACAGGCTGGACAACAGAGAGTCCATGTGGTGATGATATCTCCCCACTTGATGTCTCTCTCTTCCCCTTACCCTGCCTCTCTTCTCTCATTCCTATCTCCCTAGTTTGCATTTACTGTTCAATTACATTTTTACAATTGCCTGCGGAAAAGGGTCATGCTTGCACCTTAATTTGGGAAGAAACTTCTCTTCATAACCAAATCTTTACACCACACTTATCCACACAGGAGTCAGGAAAACCAGCACATCAATACCTTCATCGAAATCCAAGCGGTGCCACTGCTTCAGCCTCCCTAGTTCATTTTTCTCCCTGCTTGAGTTGGGGATCTCCTCCTGCTCCATGGCAGGTGCTGCGATACTGGAACTCTGAAATTTCTCTGTTTGCTGCACCACATGGGTGCACGGGGAAACAGAGCTGGCACTTGGAGACATGTCCAAAGAGAACAGAGATGTGGAAGGCACAAGGAAGGAAGGACAGTGGCCACCAGCTGCTGGCTGGACAGGACTGGGCTGGTGGCCAATTCTCCTCTTCTTGCTCGTCACAGGACTGGTACAGTCAGAAGCCAGAGGCCGTTTCTGCATCAATAACAAAATAATTCATCCATTAACTTATGATCAGGGTCAATTTTGATCCCCTTCTGGAAAAGCAGCATTTCTCAAGGGGTAAAATTTGAACACACATCCTTCTACAATACAAAGAGCATTCAAACCTGGAAATACTGCAGGTATTTCTCAGGGTCTATCTCATTCCCACTTTCCCATCTTAGCACTCAGAAAGTCCTACTGCATGTCTGTAGCTAAATATTTTCGAGAAAGACATTCCCTTAAGAGCTCCATCAAAGTATTCTCCTAAAGGGAAAGTCCTGCACATTCACATGACAATTTTACACCACCAGCAAGCATGCTGAAATTTCCCATAGAGTCCAGAATGTGAAAAATGCACAAAATACCTGAGCACGTCTTGCTGGAGCAGGTCTCTCAGAAGGTGCCAGAGATGTCGCTTGGCTGGAGTTGGTGCTGTTCTGAGATGGAGCTGATTTTCTGTATGGATGGTTCAATATTTCATGTTACAATGCCTAAATATCAACTGTCAAAATTTGTTCGTTGCAGGGAAAACAGAGTCCTTCAGTGTCAGGAGTCAAGCAAACAGCATGAACCTGTGTTGAGGGAGCTTTAGGTAGGATATCAGGAAAACATTCATGGCCCAGAGGGTGCTTGAGCACTGCAACAGGCTGCCCAGGCCAGCTGTCACTGCAGGAACCTTCAAGAAGTCTTTGGACAACACTCTTGGGCACCTGCTGTGCTTCTCATGGTGTCCTGTGCAGGGCCAGGATCCTGGCAGGTCCCTGCTTCCTCACCATATTCTCACAATCTAAGCTTCATTAACTAGGGATTTTTCTTGTTTCCTTTCTCTGAGAAACTGAACTTACCGAGAAAGTATTAACTTCAAATTCTGTGTGCCTATTTCAGTGTAGCCAGGCCAATCAGTCTGAAGGGTTTGAAACAGATGTTCCTTCAGACTGAAGGAATTATTCTTTGCATTCCACTTGGCTACCTGCAGGTAGACATGTAGGAAAACAAATCTTTATTATGCTTGCTTCATACAAACTACAGAAATATGATTGGTCCTGAACAGCTTCTTTTGAGTACTCAATTTAAAGTAAGGAATGTTTTTTTGTAAAGCGCTTGATTATTCTTCTGCCACATGAGTTTTAAGCCATAATAATGTTGCACCAACTAGAAGCAACCCAGGATCTCCATTCATATCTAGTAAGAGGTCCTTTGAAAATAACATTGAGAATTACAATGAGGAAGGAGAGGGGGTCAGGCCAAGAGTCCCTCTTCATGTGGCAGAGCCAGGGCTCATTCCAGCAAAGCTCTGCCATGAGAAGGCCGTGCACATGCCTTGCTGTATCCCTTTGAAATTAAACGGGGTTCATATCTTCCTAAAGACACATACAAAATCTACTCAAAAAGGTAAAATGAGGTAGTAAAACCTCAAGACCACTGATATCTAAAGTGCAGGTTTAGACTTCATCACCTGACACCTGCTCAGAGTTCCACAGAAAAGTCCATTGGGAAAAATTCTGTCAATTCTTCCCCTGCAACACACAGAATAACTCATCTAACACAACACCAACATCTCTCACAA
Organism: Zonotrichia leucophrys gambelii; assembly: GCF_028769735.1. Lineage (NCBI taxonomy): Eukaryota > Metazoa > Chordata > Aves > Passeriformes > Passerellidae > Zonotrichia > Zonotrichia leucophrys. The sequence goes on along the minus strand of NW_026992343.1, from coordinate 96,375 downwards.
CTTTGACTTGTCTTCATAGAAACATGATAAACATTTTTCATTTCGGTGTGCGGTGATGCCTTTCTTCCCACCGCTGAAAAAGAAATGTAAAAGTGACAACGATACCCAGAATCAGGGATTCACTTCTTCGAAGCTGAACTCAGGTTGTGTTGAAAGGGAAGCAAGAGTGGGTTTACCACATCTCAGCAAGCTCACACTGCCCATTTCAGATTTATACAAAATAAACCCCCACTTGCTCTGATGTCCACAAAAGCCTGAGCAAGGCATCTCAGGCTGCAGGGCTGCTCACACAGAACTTTCAGAATGCAAACCTGGACCCTGATACAGTTCACACCTCCTGCAGCACACTGACACAACAGAAATTTCCTCAAATATTGCATTGGAACAGGAGAAAATGTTTTCATCGTTTACCTTCAAAAGACTTCAGCTTTGAAAATATATAATCAGCTTGGAATCTAAATGAGCTACTTCAGTTGGGATGGCAGAACATGGCTCTCATTATATTGTGAATGTCGTCATGGTGAAAAAGCCCCGCCACTGCCCTGGGCACACCCAGCAAGAAACTTCCCAGGTTTAGGGAATGAGTTCTTCAAAGTCACTGTGGGATCAACTGAAACTGTATCCATGTTGAATTTTCCTCTCTTAACTAGGTTCCAAGACACTATTTTTTCTCACAGAATAGGAGATTGATATATTAATGCATACAATAACTCAGCACAGCCATGGGGAACAGCAAACATTGAAAAATGAAGGAAAAACCACTGTATCTTTCAATGTGTGTATTCCTTTGTTGGCTGTAATAGGAAAGCAGACATGGAATTCAGAGGAGCACTGGAGAAGTTACTGAACAAAAGAGTTCCAAGGAAGATGAAGATTTAAACCACGTGACACCAAAGAAACTGCTCAGTTTGGCTACCATCTTTATCATGGAGGATTTGCCTGGAACACCCTTGTCTGGAAGGCAATCCACACAGATCCTGGAGTAGCCAAGTGCCACTGAGAGGTCACCAACACTGTTCAAATGAAATTCTGGCCTCTGCAGTTCCTGAACTTCTCTGCTCTGGAACATCTCCCAGAAATTTTAAGTGTCATGACAAACCATTTCAGAGAATCAAGGAGATTAGCTGAGAATCTCCATAAAGATTCTCCATGAAGCAGTTAAATAGTGCATGGAAAAGAAAGAGAATGGAATAAGGCATGAGGAGCATCAACATTACAAACTGTCACTCAGTGCCAGCCATTCTAGCAAATAACAATGCCCCAAAAGTTTGGAAGTTTTCTTTCTTTTTGTCCCATGGACCTGCAGCTTGAGACCTCTGGATGAAGTTGATGCAAAAATTTAACAGGGAGCATTTCCTAACTTGTTCATCAGTATCTAATTTAAAAAGTAGAGCAACAAGTGACAAGTAGGAAGAAAACAAGAGTGTGGCAGAAATAATGCTGGCACAAACTCCACAATCTCACCTGCTGAAGGATCTTGGCAAGGGTGCCCTTGTCCTTTTGCATGACTCCATCTCTCTGCAAGCGAGCAAGTAACTCTGGCTTCTTGTAAGTCCTCAGAGCAAGCAAATGAATCACCCTGTCCCTGTAGGGTCGCCGATAAACAGCACTGCAAGGCTTCTGTTCATTCTCTGCAGGCTTCGTGGGCTTTGTTCTCTTCTCCTCAGGGGCGGGACATAAAGCATTTGGTTTGGCTCTTCTCACATCTGCTTGTTTTCCCAATGGAAAGGAAAACAGAAAAAGAGGTGTCAAATGGGGAGTTGGCAGAAGGCAAAAGAGTTGATTTAAAAGGATGATGGATCTTCTTGGGGATAGAACTGATTTTTAATATCCTTGTGGATCTCTTTGAACTCACATATTCTCTGATTCCATGTAAAAGCCCAGTCCCTAACTGCTACTCTATGGATCATATTGCAAAGGCATCCTGTACTCTACCAGCAACCAGACCTGTCTCACCTGAGTTTCTCTGTGCCAGCCAAAGCAAAATTTTCACACGCTTCCACAACTATCTCACTACTGCCTATCCTGAGACCCAAAGTGTTCAATGTGAAATATTCCCTTAGGATCTGTGTAGACCAGCACCAAGAATCACAAAAATCATCACTCACATTTGAAAACATTGGCACAAAACAGGAATTGAGAACTTGAATTTTGTCTCACCCAAAAAGCCACCATGATGCTGCCTTAAAATGCTCTGCACTAGGCTAAGGCAGAGCAAGAGCTGCACTTGCAGGGGCAGGGATATCCCTGCAGGCAGGTGACTGCAGCCACAGCCAGGTCAGAGCCTGTTTTCTCAGGGCAGCTGGCTGGGCCTGGCTCAGCTCACTGCTGCAGGCAGCGCCACTGAGTGCCTGGAAGGGGAATGTGCACCTGGTGTCTGCCTGGAGCCAGGCTCCTTGGCGAAGCAGCACTCAGACCAGATCAATACAAATGGCACCTCCAAAGCACACTGTGATTTGTGGGAAATGTTTGTATCTGCAGGCAAGATGACATCAATATATTAATTTCAATTTCCTTGAAATTAACCCAGTGTAGTTATGTGGTAACATTTACTTATTAATGATGAAGACAAGCAATTAAATCAAGCATGATTTTCCATATTGACCCTATGAAATTCTCTATGCGACTTCCTCATGGTCATTTTCTTTTAATTTCCAATTAACTTTTTTGGATAATGAAAGTGCCTAGGTGTTACTAACTCAAAATGTTAGCTATCAAGTGAATTAATATGTGTAAGGTGGTCCAAACCTTCACCTCCATGCTCAAATTCCAACCCATCAAGTAGTATGGGAACAAGGAAGGACAGGCAGGCTTTCTCAGGGAAAAACAAACCAGTGGCTGAATGCAGCACCAAGAGACTGCAAGGCTGGCCTGAGGCCATATCACCTCCAGATAAGAGCTCGGAACACTTGAGATCCCCTTTCCAATAAATATGCTACAAAAATATGTTACTAATTTAAACTCTTACAGACGTTGAGAAAAATATGAAAGCCAACCTTACCTCCAAGTGGGTGACACATTTTCACAAGTTGCACATTTCCCTTCTGCAACGCCTCGCTAGCGTTTGGCTAAAAGGAGAAAGAAATTCTCGGTAAAATCTTCAGCCTAATCTCCATCACTGCTGACTAACTAGACCTCCATTTTCAACAAGGGCTGTATTTGTGAAGGTTTGCTGTCACATGACCAAAATTGGCTGCTTTGTCACAGCTCTCCCTCTCAAAGCAACCTGCTACAAAAGAGCCCTGAGAGATCCACCCTCACTTAGATTCACATGCAGCCAAGCCTTCAAGCAGCAAGTCATCCTTTCCCAATTGCTGGAATTTATAGGCACAGGCTTCCCTTGAAATCAAGTGCCTGAGTACAATTGACCTGGCCAGCTTGACTCAGCTAACAATCCTGGTGAGAGTGGTTCACAAAACAATCAAGAATCCAGGGCAGGACCAGCACTGGGATTCATTTGGCACTACAGAAGCACATCACAGAGTCAGCTCTGAGAACAATTTCGTCTGCACAATCTGAATTTCAACTCTCAACATGCATGAAAACCCTTTCTCTTTTCCTCAGCTCTAGTTGCAATTTTTTGCATTCATGTGAATTGGAAACAGCCAGCCAGATACAATAAAATTTGGGTTGCTTGCCTGAAATCATCATTGAGTGCAGAATGTGTTATATTCCGGTGGAGGGTAAAAATCACTAAAACATTTGTCAGCCTAAGCACATTTTTAGACCAAAACAGCTACGGCCATCCAACTGTTTCATTCTGAAGGCAAAATTGGCTGAGATAAAATCTAAAAGGCTATGATCAATGGACTGAAAATTGTGAACTAATTACCATGAGAAGGCACACATCCATACCATATAGAAGATAAAATATTACCTATACGGAACTGTGACTGAGAACAAATAAGAATTCATTTCTTTCAATTGAAAAAGGCATCTCTAGGGGGAAAAGCTTTGCGTGTGGTGCTCATGAGTCTGGAGTTCTCCACTATGCATCACAGCCAGAAATAGAGTAACACATTTGTGTTAATTGTAGATAACACTGTTAGAGAGTTCCCTTTACCCAGATATGTTCGTGAGTGCAATACAAATGTGGAACCATGAGAAATCCATACATTTTGGCCTCAAGCCATGCCCATAGCATGAATTTCCTGAGTTTCACAACATGGAGAATATCCAACTTGCACTGGCACTTATTCAGTGTCATCCTTGAGAGCCACTTCCTGCAGACAACCTCACTCTTCCACAGACACCTCCTCTGTGTCATTGCTGTGAGTCGCTTCCCCCCGGGCAGCTGCCTCAAAGGGGCCCTTGGAGCACCAGTGGGGCCCCAGCCCTGCCCAACAGCTCCCGCGGGCTCAGCAGCACCTGACACCAACACCATGGCCAAGCCTCCACCCACTGCCAACCCACAGAGCCCCACACCTGCCCCTCACCTCTTGCTCCTGGCACCTCTGGCTCACCCTGACGGACATGGCAGTGCTGGTGGGGACCCTGTGGGACGCAGTGGGGATTGGGGCCCTGCGGAACTCACTGGATCCTGCCCAGTCCCGCAGCTCAGCCATCCCACTCCTGCTCCTACACAGCCACTGATCTTGCTGAAATATCTGTCAAATGCAGAATACATCTTAGGCAAATATGTTCCTGGATATTTAGCTATTGTGGCTTCCAAGGCTCATCAAGAAGAAGGAAGATGATTCCCATGAAGCATGAAGTAGCCAACAAACTGGAAGTGATGGTCAGGCCTTGGAAAGGCAGGTGACTTCTTGCCTGAATTGCCTTGTTGAGGTGCAGGGCTCTACAGGTATATGTGACCTCAGACACAGGGCAGTCAGCAGGGCTTGGGAACAAGGATGCACCCAATGATGGTGGACATAAAGAATGCAGAATTAATGGGCACAAGGACATTTGGAGGCTCCCCTGAAAAAAGGAAGAAACTGATAAAGCCAATGCCGCAACTGTGCTTAATCAGTTCCACCAGGGTAAATGGCCATTCCAGCAGGGGCAGAGGTGGCAACCCACTCAGGACACCTCTCACTAAGAAGAAGGGAGAGACTGAGCATGCAGAATAATGAGCATGAGAAGGGAGAGGATCATTACCCAACAGCAGAAAGTATACTCATTGTGAAGACAACTAAGGAACATGCAGTCAATGAACACTAATTCCTTTCTTTGATCAAATGTATAAATAGTCAAACACTCTGGGTTCTTGTGCTGCTGGCTTTGTGAATTTCCAGCACGTACACAATCACTCCAATATCATCTCTCTGAAACAACCCCCTGGCATTTTCTCACTCCATTCTCCTCAAGAGACACAAGGCAGCAGCATGCCCAGGCCCTCAGGTGCTCTGCCATAGGAGCAGACATGGAAAGGCCAGGGACAACCATGAATCCAATTAGAGGCTGGCAGAAATTGAAATTACTGTCATTGAAATCACTGATCATTGAAGTTGCTGACACATCTGGAAAAATAGTTTACACTCAACTTAGGATTGTTTGGTTTCTATATCCCCCATGCCCAAGCTAACTCCTGATTTCAGTCAGCTGGCACCAATGAAATCCTTGTCCAGCCATCACAGGGAAAGGGAATAAAAGCATGGCATTGACAATACCTTGAATATTACCATCCAAATCTCATTTCCCATGTCACAAAATCTTATCTTTCTATTCAGCACCATGTCCTCATCTGCCCATGTCTACTTCCATCACTGCTACACTGACAAGGACAGTGTGGTTTAGGGACAGAAAGGAAAGAGGCAATTTGTCAAACACCAGAGCCAACATCTGTAAAACAACTGTAGCCCTTGTTTGGAATGATTGGATTGTGTTTGTTATGAATACCTAGTTATGGACTGCTGGAAATAACTTTGTATGGACCATGAAAGGCATCCAAGGAGGTATTATACTGGACTCTGGCATGTTAGACAGCCTTTCCATATCTTAAAAAGACATTGATGACAGCCCCTACTCTGGAGTTACCAGATTTGACTGAATCTTTCACACTCTTCATACATCAGCGACTTTGCCATGTATATTAGCCCCATATTTAGCTCAAAGACTGGGAATGCAGGAAAGAAGCTGTGGAAATCCCTAAATTCAGAGAGTTTTGGGAAAGCTGCAAAAGGCAGGCCTCAAAAACAGCAGAACTGCAATTAGAGCCAAGCAGTAGCCATGGGATTTGTCAGCAGAAAAGTTATATGAGATGTGGAAAGTCAGGACAACTAAAACAATGGTCTGAGTATTAATGTTGTCTAGTGTATCTCCCTAAGCTACAGAGAAGTATATCCAGCAAGATATGAGGAACTTCTAAGCTTAATAAGGAACCTCTGTGCAATGTGCTTTAAGGCTTACAAGCAGGTATTGTATTTGAAATAAGCAAGCATTGTTTTACCCAAAGGTTTGAGTGCTTGAAGTGGTTGGATAGAACTAGTGTCAATATGCTTTTGTTTTGTGTGACTGGTATAAAAACTTGTAAAGCGAGTTGTATGACTGAGTTCTTTCTGTGCTGCTGGGATGTGAGCTGCTGGCATCTTCCCATTGTCATAACCATGGAATGAGATGGATGCTGGAAAATAAACAGTTTGAGGTGCGTTCCTCAGCTGTCCCATCCTGTTCATGATTTTGTACCTAAACCTGTGGCCAGCAATAGAAGCCAGTGCAAAAGAGCGCATTCCTTAACAAACAATTAAAGATTGTATCCAAGGGATAACCAGTGCACCTCAGAGCAGGAGCCACCACTGTCCTGATCGGTAGAATCAGTTTGAAAATACCTGAGAAATAAAAAGTTCGTTTATGTGCCGCACATAGTTATGCTGGCACATAGAGGAAAAAGGAGCTCACTGGTTTTCCTAAAGTAACAGGGGGTACTCCTGGAACAAAAGACGTGGTGCTAAAGACAACTACTGCCTTGAACCCTGCTGTGTTCCTCCATCCTTCTGCAAGGAATCGGCATCTCCAATCCAATAGGGAAATCTTTGGGAGCATCCACTTCCCTCCTGAAACAGCAATAATGCACTGCAAAGCTCACCAGTTCAGGCAAGCCCAGGAGACTGATGAGCAAACCAAACTGCTGGAGAGGCAGAACAAAGCATCTGGTTGGCAATTCTTTCCAAATTGTGAACCTTTACAAATCAGACCCAGAACACCATGAGGAAAACAATCATTCTTCAAATACTTGAATTGTCTAATTTAGTCCTAAAGGGTGGTGGGTAGCAACAAATCAACAAGTTAGAGTGCCTCAAGCAATAATGACACAAACTTGAGAAGACAAAGATAGAGAAACCTATTGGGCTGTTGAAAGTACAGTAGACAACTTGGAAAGGCAGTTACTTAGTGCTACTCTGACAGGGACTGTGACAAATTAAATGCAAAAGCTCCTTACAGATGAATGCAGAATTTTACAAAAGACTACTCTTAGGGATCCCGAACCAGGGAAGTAGTGCAAGAGATTAATGCCAAAGACATTTTTCTGATTTAGCTCAGCAAGAAGGGTAAAACTTCTTAGGTCTTCTCTGCATGGCCAGAAGTTTTTCATTGTCTCACCAAACAGAGCTAAAGAAGTACCTCTAGTAAAAATCAAAGAAATACTACTAAGACTAGGGATTCCTTTTGGAATGTCATCAGATAGGGAGTCTCATTTCATAAACCAAGCAAAATTTATGTGAAACACTGCCAGGTAAATGGGGCCCACTTAGCCCTTGGAGGTCATGCCCCAGCAGCAAGGCTGAGACCAAATCTGAGTCTAAAACCAGAAATGAGTTAAAGTTTCCAGGAAAAGTCCTTGAAGTGACCATATGTCCTGGGTTGACTATATGATGCTTTTATCCCCAGTCGTCTCATTCTGTTTATGTTGAATCATAATAACTTTTGTACCTTTAAGAGTGTTCCAGAGAGTGAAGGCGGGGAGAGAAGAAGCGCGTAGTTTGTTTTCAGACGCTGCACTCACTCCGCCACATTCCTGCTCCTGCCTGTGTTGTCTGTGGACAGACAGCGGGACAGAGCTCTTCTTTTGCTTTATACTTAGTTTTCAGCGAGCTGAGGCAAAGAAGTTCCCTGGACTATTTTTTTCCCTTTTTCTTTGGACCTCTTGAAAATGATCTGAACTGAGCACCCAGGAGAGCACCAGCAGCTGCACCTGTGGCCCACCGGGCCAGGCCTGGCCTGAGACAATTCCAGCACCTGAGGGACTGATCAGAGACTGAGGGAGCTGCTGCTTGAACCCGGGGCTTTTTCTCAGTTTGTCATCTCTTTTAGAGTGGCAAGGGCTTTCGTTGTTTGATATTGTCTTGTTTTTATTGTTTAATAAACAGGTTTTTTCACCTTTCTCCAAGGAGGTATTTTTCCTTCCCGGACCAGTTGGGGGGAGGGGCCGATTGGATCTGCTTTTCCCACCAGAGCTCCTTTGGGGGATTCTTCCCCAAAGTCCCTCTGAACCTGGACACCACAAGAGCTTCCCCTTGCGCTATTGAGGATCAGAATTCACATGGCTTCCAAAGAAAATATGAGGCCATAGAAAATTCTCTATGGAAGACATTAAAAAATTGCAATCCTTTCAAGAGAAAGTCATATGATAGGAAAGGAAAATTTAAGACAGTTTTTATTATCTTTATCAATAGTGCTCTCAATTTTGCGCAGGTTTCTGGTGTGACCATCCCTGGTTGCTTTGGATTCTCAGGTACATCCTCATCAACCTGGGGACAATGTCTATGTCAGAAAGCACAGCAACAAGGCACTTAAAGTGCAAAGGACCATTTCAAGTGTTCCTAAGCACTGCTGCAGCAATAAAAGGGGATGGGACCAGTACATTGATACACCTTCCCTCAAGGAATGCCAGCCCCAACACACAAGGAACTGGAGGGGAAAATATAGACAAGAATTTGAAGACTCAATTTGTTAAAGCATGAAAATAAAACTTTTTTGAGCAGTGTAGAGTTAGTTAGAAGAAAATTCATAAAAGGTAAGATGAATCATGAAGGGGTAACTATGAAAAATCCTCACTCTCAGCCCACCCTCAACAGCAGAACTCTTGCACGGTCTGTCAACCAGCAGCAGCCACCAGGCCAAGGGGAGGCTCCCCAGCACAATTCACCCCATGCCCCCCATGGCAGCATTCCTGGGGCTGCTGCACTGCAGAGCTGAAGGAGCAACCCCTGACCCAGGCAAAAATGAATCCAAGTCTCAGGGTTTAAGAGGTGACATTTTGTTGAACTTCCCTTGAAGGAGAACAGAAGGGCAACGATGGCTCAGCTGTTTAATCACAAAACACCCCAAGATCTCTCAGGAATGGGGACTCCATATCGCTGGCTTGGATGCCATTGAGGAATTTGTAGAACACTCTCTAAGGAAGAAAAGGGCATTCACAGCATACTTTCAGTGTTCCCAAATATTGTCCTCCTTCCTGCAATTTCATATCCTTTCCCAAAAGAAGATTATGATCTTGTTGGTAACATGTCTTCCTTTTCAGCTGAAATAATAAATGACAGGAAATTTAGGAAAACGACTAGACTTAAAAGTCCCGATAGATGTGTGCAGGAATCAGCATCTGTAACCCTCTGGAAAGGCTGGTTCTGACAGACTAGTTTGGACAAAGCTACAAAACTCATTGAGGTCCTGAAGGGACACTTGAGCCCCATTTCTGTTTAAAATCCATTGAAATACCTTGCCCCAAACACTTCTCCATGTGTTTTACAAAACTCTTGCAGGGCGGAAAGGCATTTCTGTGCTCTTCTGCTGAGCCAGCAAAGGCTTCTTGAAGATAAGGAAGCCTCATATCTCTCTCAAGGAATTTCCAAGGTTATCACCATGACAATATGAAGAAAGAGAGAGAAAAAAGTGTAGGCAAAAAGATCTGGACTGTGATTGCCTTACACTGTGGTGTGGCTCCTGCAGAAAGCTTTGTATCTTCTTTGTCACAGCTGGGCAGTGCATATGTTGGTTAAATAAATGTAAGCACCTTGTGAAACTGTAAAAGCAACATCTTCCTTAGATAAATAAGTCTAAACAGCCTTCTGGGTGAGTCCTGGTGCTTTGCACCATGTTGGGCTCAATACAAACACTTGCAAAGATCTGGATATTCCTTGGCTCACTGACAAGGTGAGGCCATGATTTACAAGGTGAGGCCATGATTTACAAGCAGTCCCGAGAGCTGCTTCAGCTGACACCTTAGAGCAGCCCCTGTGCACTCCTCTGTAACCCTGTTCTGAACAAGGTCGTTTGGGGACGGGGTTGTACAAACTTCAATGCCTTTGAGAGCTTTGGCAAAGAGTTTGCATTAAGAGAAAAGGTCAAAAAACAACCCCATGCTTATCATAAACAATTTCTATTTGCTGCAATGCTTTCCTAAAATGTGCACAATTTCGTAGTACAGGTAGTCGGCTTCCACCCTCTACTGATAAATTTATTTCAGTGGATAAACTTAAGTCTTGAAAAACAGAATTGAGCAGAAGAAACGCACTCCAAATATGATACAAGCCACAATGACAGAAGGAATTACCAATAGTGAGATTTCTTTATTCTTGAAATTCAATACTATCATCTTTCAAATTCTTAAACTTACTAAATTTCTTTGAACTAATCCTACACTTTTAAGAAATAATCTACCACGCAATGCTAAACCAACCTACGGTTCAATACTAAAACAATCCTAAAATCTAATCCTCTTGTTGAAATGAGAAATTCAGAGTTCACAGATGTCACGAGGCTGAAGCAGATGTCTGGTGCCAGGACTCCACTCACTGCTGGTCATATTCAGAAATGCGCCTCTGAATATGGGCCAGCTTTTTGTGGAGGTACAGGCACCTGCTCTTCATTTCAGAGTAGCTGGGGCTACCCTGTGAAGAAGAAAGCAAAATTAGGGCATGCAAACACTTCTGCAGAGTCTAGAGTCTCATATCCTTTGCTTTAAAAAAGCCTTGAGGCTGACTCAGCAGTTACCATGGCCCTGTAGCTCTGGTGTCACACGTACCTGTTGTAACTGCTGATAATCTGCTAGGATCCGATGATGCAGCCTCTACAAGAGAAAAAGAAAACACGAGGAATGTTTCACCATGACGATAAAATGCAAACTTTGTCAAAACACTAAAAGTTCACTCAGTCTGACTCTAGACATTTTCTTCTCTGTCAGCCACCACTCTTCTGGGACGTTTGCAAAAACTAATCATCCTCTCCAAGCGTCACCCAAGATCTGCAATTAAGCCTCTCAATAGGCAACAGAAAGAGCCCATGCTCTAAGACTCTGCTTGCGACACCTCTCTCCTTACTGTTTCTTCACAGACAGCTCAAAAAAGGCATTTTGAGGCAGCGTCTGGCAAAATTCATAACCAGCCCATGCAGTGTCTGAGCATATCTGCCAATTCCTCAGTTTCCTTTGACTCACTGAGCAGCTCCAGGGAATCCAAAACACTGCTGTGATGATGAAGCACAGTCTTTATGGATTTATCTTTCTTTACCTGATAGGCTTCAGAGCCTGGAGTTAGAGGCTTCCATTGCTCCTGAAACTGTCTGAACTTCTTTGTGGTCTTGTCAATAAGAGAATGTAAATTCCGGTATTCCTCATACTCTGCATTGAAGTCATCCTTGTAGCGCTGGCGTTGCTCCAAGGAGACAATGGCTCCATACTTTCTAATTGGAAAAAATGAGACCATTTTTCTAGGAGTGAACTCTAAGTGAACATTCTAGTATGTTTCTAGTCCATAAAATACAGGTGTCATTTTACACCAAGCACAGGGTAATGTCAAACACCACAGACACCCAAGCTTTGAGTCAGTTGCTCTGGGACTGACAGTTTCTACTTTCAAGATCATGTACTTCAAGAGAATGCAGTCAGGTCACTCTAGGAATCTGTCCCATTTCTATGACACTTAGTTACTTATAGTTTACATTGTAGAGGTTTTGTTCATTAGCAAGTGGAGCACACTTAGAAAATATTTACCCTCATATCAAATGTCAAAGGATAAACAAACACAGCAGCTTCAGGAAAAGGAGATACATTACTAAATCAGAATCTCCCTCAGTAGGAAAACCTTTATATAGGTACATTTACTTGTGACAATACATCTCTAAAATATATTTTTCAGGGATTGCATTTCTGGAGTGGAGAGCAGAGCTGGAATTTAGAGCTACATTGTTGTGTGTCTGACGTCAAAGAAGACTTAATGATAATAATTGATTCTTCAAGCGCACAGCAGTTACATCAGCAGCCATGGAACTGAGGCATAGGTAACACTGCCACAAAAACAAGGTCTAGATCAGCCTGGAACTACACTTCCTACCCAAACCAAATCTCCTCCTAAGGAGGGGAAGAACATTCATTAATGCCTAAAGCCACTGATGGGACTCAAACCTTCTTCATTCCCTTCTCCCTCAAACTAAAAGGCATGAGGTTTACCAAGTGCATGATACAAATCCAACACAAAGTGACAATAAAAACAATAGATGCTGCTTCCCAACACACTGACAACAATGCTCCTCTTGGCCTGAAGATCTTGTTCTTTGTGGATGACACTAACAACATTCACAAGGCAATAAACATTTCAGACCATCCTGAGTAAATTTGTAACAAGTTGAAACTCAGTACCAGAACTGAAAACAACTTGTGCCTAAGACGCATCCAAGGCCAGATACACCTGACTAGTGTGCAGGATAAGTTTGAAAAAAAAATTCCAGATGCCTTGTAATATTTTGGGAGGCACCGGAGCAATGTGAGCCAGGGCCCTGCCGCGCCTGCTCCAAAGGCCCCAGCTGCCCCAGAGCCCCAGAGCTGCAGGAGGCCTGACTGCCCTTGACAACATCCCTGCTCTCACACAAGCTGGCAGCAATTTCCAGTGTTTCACCACACACACACTTCTCCCTCCCCTCCTGCACTGCAAATTTGATCAGGGGGTGCAGCACCACTGCTGCAGCTGAGCCTGTGCAACTGCACTGCAGGAAGGGAGGGCCCGTCCGGGCCTAACCCACCTCTGTGTTCTTCTCTGCTCTGAGCCTTCCAGGCACAACTAAACCTGCTCAAAATCATCCTTGCAGCCCAGGAAAGAGCTGGAAACTACAGCCCACTGAGAGTGGCAAGGGTGAATTGCTCTTTTACTCACCTCAAGTAGTCTGGTTGGTCACTTCTTGCAGAGCAGGTGGAGGCAATGGAAGTCTCTTTCCTTGCTCCTGCACAGAAGCAGAATTTTCACACTCTTCACCAGGAGATCATTAAAAAGTGAAATGATCCCTATTGGACAGTTTTGAAAAAGTCCTTAAGAGATGTTCTTCTTGCAGAAAATTACTCAGAAGCAGCAACAACATTTAATAATGTGGCACATATGACGTTCTCCAAAGAACCCATTCTGGGAATTAGAAAGGTAGAAGGCCCACTGTATTCTACAAGTTGTGAATTCCAACAGTGTTAGCCCCAGTTCAGCTATTTGTATTTGAAGTCCTGAGGTGCATCTGCACAGCCATTCAAGTCATGCAGCAACAGATGCAGCTTCACAAAATACAACAGCTTGTGAAAGATATGAGGAGGGAAGAAATAGATAAACAATGAGGTTCTAACAAGAAATAAAGAAGAAATCTGAATTTCTTCTCATGCCGGGTTTTATCACCACTTCCCTGCCAATTCCAGAGGCCCACAGTTCCAATGAGTGCCTGTACTCTTGTCAGTAGGAAAGCCAATTTCACTCTATAGGGCTTACTGCCACTATGGCTCCAGTACCCTGCAGCCAAACCCAGTACTCCTCATTAACGTGGCAAAATGGGGTTGGAAACAGCTCTGCACTTGTGAATTCGCTTGTGAATTGCCCTTTGCCTCTTGGCAAAGGCATTTGGGAAGCATTGCACACAGAACCTTGAAGCCCTCTTTCCAAAGAAATGTTCAAGAATTACCATGATAACAAAAAGAGCTGCCATAAGGAAAAGTCAGCTGAAACAGGAAGGAACACTCAGGATCCCTGTAATTTCTCTCTACTTTCCATTTCAGGTTTTGTGTCAAGCATAAAAAACCCACAAGATTCTTCTATTCTTAACGAGTTTCCATTTTCATGGTTTACACAAAGTAGTCTTCTGAAAACTCAGCCATTTTTGAAAATATTAAAGCTATGTGAGCTGTAATTCTTGAGGAAAGAACTGTTGTCCGATGTTCCAATTGCTTTTGTTGATTTTTAGTGTCAAAATTATTACACGGTATAGCAGAAGAATGAAAAGAAGTGTAAAAGGGGCAGTACAACTGGACAGGAATACCAATAGTCACAGTATGTTCCACAAAACTTGGAAGAACAGCTTTGCTGTGAGCATTTCATTTCCAAAAGTGTATTTCCTCTCATGGGTCAGTTCACATGACAGCTTCAGCCTAAACCCCGGCTCAAAACTCAGAAGAGATTTTTCCTTCTCCAGCTGGGCAGAAATTGGGAACTGGCTCCTGATGAAAGCTGCCAATGTATTTATAGATTCAAGCAGAAAACCTTCAAAGGCATCCCAAGGTTTGCAGCTACCGTGTGTATGTCCAGAAGAAATGTGGAAAGACCATCTCAAAGCTCCTGTCTCTACAAGCACACCACTACTTGCAAGAGGCATCTACACACTCCAAACCTGCCTCCAGGCTGAACCCAACTTGTCAATTGCAAGGTGCTGCACTGCTAGGCATGTCCCTGTCATCAGAAATCAAGTGCTCTTTATGCATTTCTGTTTAGCTTTACAATCTTGTTTTCAGTCTACACCACTTCCACAGCTTTTGAAGAATGAAATTCTGCTGCTAGGATGGAGAGGAATCTGCCAGCCCAGTTCAAAGTAGAATTCAAGGAAACCACAGCCCAGGATTTGTAGCTTTTACAGTTTCCATGAAAAGGCTGAGTTCAATGAACAGCCATGGAATCCCTGAGAATTTGATCAACATGTTTCAGTAAACTAGTCTGCAATAAATATGTGACAGGTTTCTGGCTTCAGCACGCAGCCTTGAAAATCTGCTGATGGAAAAAGTGCTGTCTCAGTTAACCCTTGTGTTTTTACTAGAAATCAGATGGAAAGAAAACAAATGCATTCCGTTTCGCTTTTAGTGTCTGGATCTTCCTTTTAAGCACATTTTTCCAACACCAATCTATTTCATATTTCTTTGTTCTTCATTGGTTTTGCACTACTTAGAGGGAGAATTTCGAAAAATGAATGTGCTTTTAGACAAGGTTCCAGCAGCACAAGGTCTGAGCTTTGCTGTTGTTGTCTTTTACACCAAGAGTTACAGTGTAATATAATGGCAGAAAAAACATGGTCTTGATTAATCATGACCATCCAGCAGGGGTAATGGCAGAGCAGTCATGTAGAGCAGTGCCTTCATGTATCCAGTGCCTGCTTTCAAACCTCCTTTCACAAGGTGCAAGGGCACAATTCACTATTTAAGAATGCATTCAAAGAAGGATGTTCCCATAAGGTAAGCCACCACAACAGGAATTTCAGAGAAACACTATTGGCAAGAAGAAAAGCACTTGGCCTAAAAGAGGTGAAGGTTTTGAATTAAGACACCAGACAAACGTCCAGTGTAGAGATTGTGGATAAGGAAAATCAGTGCTCGCCTGGCTTCTAGCGTAAGATATGGGAACAGCTGTGACCACCCTGTGGATCCTCGAATCTTGGACAGTATAAAGGTGGTACCTCCAGAGAGACCTGGGGACCTCCACCACTGAGAAGTCCAAGGGTGAAGAAGGACAGGCTGGACAACAGAGAGTCCATGTGGTGATGATATCTCCCCACTTGATGTCTCTCTCTTCCCCTTACCCTGCCTCTCTTCTCTCATTTCTATCCCATTGGATTGCATTTACTGTTCAATAATATTTTTACTATTGACTGCGGAAAAGGGTCATGCTTGCACCTTAATTTGGGAAGAAACTTCTCTTCATAACCAAATCTTTACACCACACTTATCCACACAGGAGTCAGGAAAACCAGCACATCAATACCTTCATCGAAATCCAAGCGGTGCCACTGCTTCAGCCTCCCCAGATCATTTTTCTCCCCGCTTGAGCTGGGGATCTCCTCCTGCTCCATGGCAGGTGCTGCAATACTGGAACTCTGAAATTTCTCTGTTTGCTGCACCACATGGGTGCACGGGGAAACAGAGCCGGCACTTGGAGACATGTCCAAAGAGAACAGAGATGTGGAAGGCACAAGGAAGGAAGGACAGTGGCCACCAGCTGCTGGCTGAACATGACTGGGCTGGTGGGCAATTCTCCTCTTCTTGCTCGTCACAGGACTGGTGCAGTCAGAAGCCAGAGGCCGTTTCTGCATCAATAACAAAATAATTCATCCATTAACTTATGATCAGGACCAGCCTTTGCTCCTCTTCTGAAAAAGCAGCATTTCTCAAGGGGTAAAATTTGAACACACATCCTTCTACAATAAAAAGAGCATTCAAACCAGGAAGTACTGCAGGTAAATATAGACTCTATCTCATTCCCACTTTCCCATCTTAGCACTCAGTAAGTCTTGCGTCAAGTCTTCAAGTAGCTAAATATTTTTGAGAAAGACATTCCCTTAAGAGCTCCATCAAAGTATTCTCCTAAAGGGAAAGTCCTGCACATTCACATGACAATTTTACAACAACAGTAAGTATGCTAAAATTTCCCATAGAGTCCAGAATGTGAAAAATGCACAAAATACCTGAGCAGGTCTTGCTGGAGCGTCTCTCTCAGAAGGTCCCTGAGATGTCGCTTGGCTGGAGTTGGTGCTGTTCTGAGATGGAGCTGATTTTCTGTATGGATGGGCCAATATTTCATGTTACAAAGCCTAAATATCAACTGTCAAAATTTGTTCGTTGCAGGGAATACAGAGTCCTTCAGTGTCAGGAGTCAAGCAAACAGCATGAAGCTGAGTTGAGGGAGCTTTTGGCAGGATATCAGGAAAACATTCATGGCCCAGAGGGTGCTTGAGCACTGCAACAGGCTCCCCAGGCCAGCGGTCACTGCAGGAACCTTCAAGAAGTCTTTGGACAACACTCTTGGGCACCTGCTGTGATTCTCATGGTGTACTGTGCAGGGCCAGGATCCTGACAGGTCCCTGCTACCTCACCATATTCTCACAATCTAAGCTTCATTAACTAGGGATTTTTCTTGTTTCCTTTCTCTGAGAGACTGAACTTACCCAGAGAGTATTAACTTCAAATTCTGTCTGTCTATTTCAGTGTAGCCAGGCCAATCAGTCTGAAGGGTTTGAAACAGATGTTCCTTCAGACTGAAGGAATTATCCTTTGCATTCCACTTGGCTACCTACAGGCAGACATGTAGGAAAACAAATCTTCATTATGCTTGCTTCGTACAAACTACAGAAATATGATTGGTCCTGAACAGCTGCTTGTGATCACCCAATTTAAAGTAAAGAATGTTTTTTCATACAGAGCTTCATTATTCCTACATCCCATGAGTTTCAAGTCATAATAATGTTTCAGCAATTGGAAACAAGTCAGGATCTCCATTCCCTATGAGCATGATTTCCTTTGAAAACAACATTGAGAATTAAAATGTGTGAGGAAAGGGGGTGAAGCCAAGAGTCCTTCTTCATGTGGCAGAGCCAGGGCTCATTCCAGCAAAGTTCTGCCATGAGAAGGCCGTGCACATGCCTTGCTGTATCCCTTTGAAATTAAATGGAGTTCATATCTTCCTAAAGACACATACAAAATCTACTCAAAAAGGTAAAATGAGGTAGTAAAACCTCAAGACCACTGATATCTAAAGTGCAGGTTTAGATTTCATCACCTGACACCTGCTCAGAGTTCCACAGAAAAGTCCATTGGGAAAGTCTCTATCAATAACATACTAAATAACTCATCTACCACAACACCAACATCTGTCACAACTTTGACTTGTCTTCTTAGAAACATGATAAACATTTTTAATTTGGGTTTGTGTTCATGCCTGTCTGCCCACAGCTGAAAATAAAAAGTAAAAGTGACAACGATACCCAGAAACAGGGATTCACTTCTTTGAATCTGAACTCAGGTTGTGTTGGAAGGGAAGCAAGGGTG
Organism: Zonotrichia leucophrys gambelii; assembly: GCF_028769735.1. Taxonomy (NCBI): domain Eukaryota; kingdom Metazoa; phylum Chordata; class Aves; order Passeriformes; family Passerellidae; genus Zonotrichia; species Zonotrichia leucophrys. Next base: position 78,389 of record NW_026992343.1, on the reverse strand, counting down.
TGTGTACCACATCTCAGCAAGCTCACACTGCCCATTTCAGACTTATACAAAATAAACCCCCACTTACTTTGATGTCCACAAAAGCCTGAGCAAGGAATCTCAGGCTGCAGGGCTGCTCACACAGAACTTTCAGAATGCAAACCTGGACCCTGAGGCAGTTCACATCTCCTGCAGCACACTGACACCACAGAAATTTCCTCAAATATTGCATTGGAACAGGAGAAAATGTTTTCATCGCTTACCTTCTAAAGAATTCAGCTTTGAAAATATATAATCACCCTGGAATCTAAATGAGCTACTTCAGTTGGGATGGCAGAACATGGCTCTCATTATATTGTGAATCTATTCATGGTCAACAAGCCCCACCACTGCCCTGGGCAAACCCAGCAAGAAACTTCCCAGGTTTAGGGAATGAGTTCTTCAAAGTCACTGTGGGATCAACGGAAACTGTATGCATGTTGAATTTTCCTCTCTTAACTAGGTTCCCAGACTCTGTTTTCCTCACTGAAAAGGAGATGTTCCTACTTGATATATTAATGCATACATAACTCAGCACATCCATGGGGAACAGCGAACATTAAAAAAGGAAGGAAAGAACCACTGCATCTTTCAAGGTGTGTGCATTCTATTGTTGGCGGTAATAGGGAAACAAGCGTGGAATTCAGAGGAGCACTGGAGAAGTTACTGAACAAAAGAGTTCCAAGGAAGATGAAGATTTAAACCACGTGACACCAAAGAATCTGCTCGAAGTTTGGCTACCATCTTTATCATGGAGGATTTGCCTGGAACACCCTTGTCTGGAAGGCAATCCACACAGATCCCGGAGAAGCCAAGTACCATTGAGAGGTCACCAACACTGTTCAAATGAAATGCTGGCCTCTGCAGTTCCTGAACTTCTCTGCTCTGGAACATCTCCCAGAAATTTTAAGTGTCATGACAAACCATTTCAGAGAATCAAGGAGCCCCTGAGAAGATACTCCATGAAGCAGGTAAACAGTGCACGGAATAGAAAGAGAATGGAATAAGGCATGAGGAGCATCAACATTACAAACTGTCGCTCATTGTCAGCCATTCTAGCAAACAACAATACCCTAAAAGTTTGGAAGTTTTCTTTCTTTTTGTCCCATGGACCTGCAGCTTGAGACCTCTGGATGAAGTTGATGCAAAAATTTAACAGGGAGCATTTCCTAACTTGTTCATCAGTATCTAATTTAAAAAGTAGAGCAACAAGTGACAAGTAGGAAGAAAACAAGAGTGTGGCAGAAATAATGCTGGCACAAACTCCACAATCTCACCTGCTGAAGGATCTTGGCAAGGGTGCCCTTGTCCTTTTGCATGACTCCATCTCTCTGCAAGCGAGCAAGTAACTCTGGCTTCTTGTAAGTCCTCAGAGCAAGCAAATGAATCACCCTGTCCCTGTAGGGTCGCCGATAAACAGCACTGCAAGGCTTCTGTTCATTCTCTGCAGGCTTCGTGGGCTTTGTTCTCTTCTCCTCAGGGGCATAAAAGGAAGAGTTTGGTTTGGCTCTTCTCACATCTGCTTGTTTTCCCAAAGGAAAGGAAAAAAGAAAAAGAGGTGTCAAATGGGGAGTTGGCAGAAGGCAAAAGAGTTGATTTAAAAGGATGATGGATCTTCCTGGGGACAGAGGTGTTTTGGAATATCCTTGTGGATCCCTTCCAACACAGCATACTCTGCTTCTCTGACAAAGCCCCGTCCCTCACTGGTACTGTATGGATCATATTGCAAAGGCACCCTGTACCCTACCAGCAACCAGACCTGTCTCACCTGAGTTTCTCTGTGCCAGCCAAAGCTAAATTGCCACCCACTTCAACAACTATATCACTACTGCCTGTCCTAAAACCCAAAGGGTTGAATGGGAAATATTCCCTCAGGATCTGTGAAGACCACCACCAAGAATCACACAAATCATCACTCACATTTGAAAAAAAATGGCCCAAATGAGAAATTCAGAAGTTGAGTTTTGTCTCTGCCAAAAGCCACCATGATGCTGCCTTAAAATGCTCTGCACTAGGCTAAGGCAGAGCAAGAGCTGCACTTGCAGGGGCAGGGATGTCCCTGCAGGCAAGTGACTGCAGCCACAGCCAGGTCAGAGCCTGTTTTGCTCAGGGCAGCTGGCTGGGCCTGGCTCAGCTCACTGCTGCAGGCAGCGCCACTGAGTGCCTGGAAGGGGAATGTGCACCTGGTGTCTGCCTGGAGCCAGGCTCCTTGGCGAAACAGCACTCAGAACAGATCAATACAAATGGCACCTCCAAAGCACATTGTGATTTGAAGGGAAATGTTGGAATCTGTGGGCAAGATGACATCAATATTTTCCTTTCACTTTCCTGGAAAAGAACCCAGTGTAGTATTGTGGCAACATTCACTTATCAACGACGAAGACAAACAATTCAATCAAGCATGGTATTCCATATTGACCTGATGAGATTCTTGGTGCCACTGCCTCATGGTCATTTTCTTTTAGTTTCCAATTAAATTTAATGGATAACGAAAGAGCCTAGGTGTTCCAAACTCCAAATCTTATCTACCAAGTCTGTGAGTTAATATGTATAAGGAAGTCCAAAACTTGACCTCCATGCTCCAAATTCCAACCCATCAAGCAGTATGGGAACAAGGAAGGACAGGCAGGCTTTCTCAGGGAAAAACAAACCAGTGGCTGAATGCAGCACCAAGAGACTGCAAGACTGACCTGAGGCCAAACCACCTCCAGATAAGAGCTCAGAACACTTGAGATCCCCTTTCCAATGAATATGCTACAAAAATGTGTTACTAATTGAAACTCTTACAGATGTTAAGCAAAATATGAAAGCCAACCATACCTCCAAGTGGGTTACACGATTTGACACGTTGAACATTTCCATTGTGTGACACCTCACTGGCATTTTGCTAAAAGGAGAAAAAAATTCTCGGTAAAATTTTCAGCCTCATCTCCATCACTGATGATTAACTACGCCCTGCATTTTCAACAAGAACTCTATTTGCACAGGTTTGCTTTCACATCACCAGAAAGGGCTCTTTGACACAGCTCTCCCTCTGAAGGCAGTCAGCTACAAAAGTGCCCTGAGAGAGCCACCCTCACTTAGCCTCTCATTCAACCAAGCCTTCAAGTAGCAAGTCATCCTTTCCCCAGATGATGGAATTTCTAGGCACAGGCTTCCCCTTCAAATCAAGTGCTTCAGTACAATTGAACTGGCCGACATGACTCAGCTAACAATCCTGGTGAGAGTGCTGCACAAAACAATCAAGAATTCATGGCAGGACCCCACACTGGGATTGACTTGGCACTGTGGAAGAACATCACAGGGCCAGCTCTGAGAAGAATTTCATCTGCACAATCTGAATTTCAACTCTCAACATGCATGAAACCGCCAGCCAGATACAATAAAATTTGGGTTGCTTGGCTGAACTCATCCTTTAGTGCAGAATGTGTCACATTCCGGTTGAGGGTAAAAATCACTAAAATGTTTGTCAGCCTAAGCACATTGTTAAACAGAAACAGCTACGGCCATCCAGCTGCTTCATTATGAAGGCAAAATTGGCTGAGATAAAATCTAAAAGGCTATGATAATGGACTGAAATTTGTGAAGTAATTGCCATGAGAAGGGACAACTCCATACCAAATAGAAGATAGAATATTACCTAATGGAGCTGCAGGAAGCAATAAGGATTAATTTCTTTCTTTGATAAAAATGTATCACTAGGTGGAAAAGCTTTGAAAGTGATGCTCATGAGTCTGGAGTTCTCCACTATGCATCACAGCCAGAAATACAGTAGTACATCCTCCTAATTGTAGATAATACTGTTAGAGAGTTTCCTTTACCCAGATATGATTGAGAGTGCAATACAAATGTGGAACCATGAGAAATCCATACATTTTAGCCACGAGCTATGCCAACAGCATGAATTTCCCGAGTGTCACAGCATGGAGAATATCAGACTTGCACTGGAAGTTCCTCAGTGTCGTCCTTGAGAGCCACTTCCATCAGCGAACCTCCCACTTCCACAGACACCTCCTCCGTGTCATCTCTGTGAGTCGCTTCCCCCCGGGCAGCTGCCTCAAAGGGGCCCTTGGAGCACCAGTGGGGCCCCAGCCCTGCCCAACAGCTCCCGCGGGCTCAGCAGCACCTGACACCAACACCATGGCCAAGCCCCCACCCGCTGCCAACCCACAGAGCCCCACACCTGCCCCTCACCTCTTGCTCTTGGCACCTCTGGCTCACCCTGACGGACATGGCAGTGCTGGTGGGGACCCTGTGGGACGCAGTGCGGCTTGGGGCCCTGCGGAACTCACTGGATCCTGCCCAGGCCCGCAGCTCCGCCATCCCCCTCTGCCTCGGCTGCTCCAGCACCCACACACACACTGATCCTGCTGAACAATCTGCGAATGTAGAATACTTCTATTGTTGCTAGATGTTTGGCTCTTGAGCCTTTCAAGGCTCATCAACGAGAGGGGAGATGACTCCCATGAAACAAGAAGTAACCAACTAGCTGGAAGTGATGGCCAGGCCTTGGAAAGGCAGGTGACTTCTTGCCTGAATTGCCTTGTTGAGGTGCAGGGCTCTACAGGCATATGTGACCTCAGACACAGGGCAGTCAGCAAGGCTTGGGAAGAAGTATGCACCCATCGATGGTGGACAGAAAGAATGCAGAATTAATGGGCACAAGGACATTTGGAGGCTCCCCTGAAAAAAGGAAGAAACTGATAAAGCCAATACAGCAACTGTGCTTAATCAGTTCCACCAGGGTAAATGGCCATTCCAGCAGGGGCAGACTATGGCAACCCACTCAAGAGACCTCTCACTAAGAAGAAGAAGGGAGAGACTGAGTATGCAGAATAATGAGCATTAAAAGAGAGAGGTTCATTACCCAACACCAGACAGAATACTCACTAAGGAGAGAATTAAGGAACTTGCTGTCAATGAACACTAATCTCTTTCTCTCATCAAATGTATAAATACTCAAACACTGGGTTCTTGTGGTGCTGGCTTTGTGAATTTGTCCCTCAGCCACCCTTTCTGCACAGAACTGTAAATAATTACCTCCACTCTGTGGCTGGATTGGGCTCTTGAAAAATGGGTGCTGCAACCAGCCAAGTTGGAACAACGCTCTCTCTTGCTCTGACACCCCCGCTCTCGCTGCAGCAGCCAAAGGCTCTGAGAGGTCCTGCCCTGTGCCGGTGACAATGGCCACGTGTCCTTGGAAACAGGGAGTTCCATGTGCCAGGCTGGCTGGGATGTCACTGAGGAGCGGGACATGACACAGTGGGAACAGCAAGATTTCACAATGGGCACAGGTAGGGAATGCCCTGCCCTGTCACATCACTGACTCGCCTCATTCCCAAGTGCTGAAAGGGGCATCCGAACAACACCAGTAGCTGCAGCTGTGCAAGCACTTCATTAGCAAAAAGGACTAATGAAGTGTTTCTGAACAAAAGTGCTGCACTTGCCTCTCTCTGAGACAAAGGAGCAGCTCAACACGTCTAACAGGCCACCAAGGAGCAGCCCTGCCAGCTCTGGATGATCCTGTCATGGGCCCGTCAGTCTGTGAGGCTTCCAGCACGTACACGATCACTCAAATATCATCTCTTTGACACAACTCTCCCGCCTTGCCTCATCCCAGTCTCCTCAAAGGAAACAAGGCAGCAGCATGCCCAGGCCCCCATGTGCTCTGCAGGAGGAGCTGACTTGGAAAGGCCAGGGATCACCATGAACACAACTACAGGCTGACAGTTGTGCTGACTGCAGGTGGCCATTGAAATTACTGATGCATCTGGAAAAATATTTCACATTCAGCTTAGAGTGGTTTGGTTTTCATATCCCCTATACCCAAGCTTAGTCCTGATTTCAGTCAGCTGGAACTAACGAAACCCTTGTCCCGCCATAACAGCGAAAAACAATAAGAGCATGGCATTGAAAATAGCTTGAATATTGCCATCCAAATCTCATTTTCCATGTCACAAAATTTTATCTTTGTCTTCAAGACCATGTCCATATCTGCCCATGTCTGCTTCCCTCACTGCCACACTCACAAGGACAGTGTGGTTTAGGGACAGAAAGGAAAGAAGCAATTTGTCAAACACCAGAGCCGACATCTGTAAAACAACTGTACCCATTTTTGGGAATGACTGGATTGTGCTGGTTATGAATACCCAGTTGTGGACTTCGGGAAATGCCTTTGTATTGACCCTGAAAGGCATCCAAGGAGGTATTACACTGGACTCTGGCATGTTAGACAGCCTTTCCATATCTTAAAAAGACACTGATGACAGCCCCTGCTCTGGAGTTACCAGATTTCGCTGAATCTTTCACACTCTTCATACATGGGCAACTTTGCCATGTATATTAGCCCCATATTTAGCTCAAAGACTGGGAATGCAGGAAAGAAGCTGTGGGAATCCCTAAATTCAGAGTGTTTTGGGAAAGCTGCAAAAGGCAGGCCTCAGAAACAGCAGAACTGCACTTAGAGCCAAGCAGTAGCCATGGGATTTGTCAGCAGAAAAGTTATATGAGATGTGGAAAGTCAGGACAAATAAAACAATGGTCTGTATATTAATGCTTGTCTTGTCTATATCACTAGCTACAGAAAAGTATATCCAGCAAGATATGAGGAACTTCTAAGCTTAATAATGGACCTCTGTGCATAGTGTTTAAGGGCTTACAAGTAGGTATTGTATTTGAAAATACTGTTTTACCTAAAGGTACGGGTGCTTGAAGTGGTTGGATAGAGCTAGTGTCAATATGGTTTTGTTCTGTGTGACTAGTCTAAAAACATTTTAAAGCGAGTTCTATAATTGAGTTCCTCCTCTGCTGCTGGGGATGTGAGCTGCTGGCATCTTCCCATTGTCATAACCATGGAATGAGATTGATGCTGGAAAATAAACAGTTGGAGGCGCATTCCTCAGCTGTCCCATCCTGTTCATGATTTTGTAGCTAAACCTGTGGCCAGCAATAGAAGCCAGTGCAAAAGAGCGCATTCCTTAACAAACAATTAAAGATTGTATCCAAGGGATAACCAGAGCACCTCAGAGCAGGAGCCACCACTGTCCTGATTGGTAGAATCAGTTTGAAAATACCTGAGAAACAAAAAGTCCGTTTATGTGCCGCACATGGTTATGCTGGCACATAGAGTAAAAAGGAGCTCACTGGTTTTTCCAAAAGTAACAGGGGGTACTACTGGAAAAAAAGGCGTGGTGCTAAAGCCAACTACTGCCTTGAACCCTGCTGTGTTCCTCAACCCTTCTGCAAGGCATCAGCATATCCAGCCCAATAGGGAAATATTTGGGAGCATCCACTACCCTCCTGTAACAGCAATAATGCACTGCAAAGCTCACCTGTTCAGGCAAGCCCAGGAGACTGATGAGCAGAACAAACTGCTGCAGAGGTGGCAGAACAAAGCAGCTTGTTGGCAATTCTTTCAAAATTGTGAACCTTTCCAGATCAGACCTAGAACACCATGATGAAAACAATCATTCAACAAAATTCTTAAACATTTGATTTAGTCCTGAAGGGTGGTGGATAGCAACAAAACAACACGTTAGAGTGCCTCAAGCAGTAATGAATCAAACTGAAGAAGACAAAGATAAAGAAACCCATTGGGGTATTGGAGGTTCAGGAGACAATTTGGAAAGGCAGCTACTTCATGTTAGGCTGACAGGGACTGTGACAACTTAAATGCAAAAGCTCCTTACAGATGAATGCAGAATTTTACAAAAGACTACTCTTAGGGATCCCGAACCAGGGAAGTAGTGCAAGAGATTAATGCCAATGGCATTTTTCTGATTTAGCTCAGCAAGAAGAGTAAAACTTCTTAGGTCTTCTCTGCATGGCCAGAACTTTTTCATTGTCACACCAAACAGAGCTAAAGAAGTACCTCTAGTAAAAATCAAAGAAATACTACTAAGACTAGGGATTCCTTTTGGAATGTCATCAGATAGGGAGTCTCATTTCATTAACCAAGCAAAATTTATGTGAAACACTGCCAGGTAAATGGGGCCCACTTAGCCCTTGGAGGTCATGCCCCAGCAGCAAGGCTGAGACCAAATCTGAGTCCAAAACCAGAAATGAGTTAATGTTTCCTGGAAAAGTCATTGAAGTGACCATATGTCCTGGGTTGACTATATGATGCTTTTATCCCTAGTCGTTTCATTCTGTTTATGTTGAATCATAATAATTTTTGTACCTTTAAGAGTGTTCCAGAGAGTGAAGGCGGGGAGAGAGGAAGCGCATAGTTTGTTTTCAGACGCTGCACTCACTCCGCCACATTCCTGCTCCTGCCTGTGTTGTCTGTGGACAGACAGCGGGACAGAGCTCTTCTTTTGCTTTATACTTAGTTTTCAGCTAGCTGAGGCAAAGAAGTTCCCTGGACTGTTTTTTTCCCTTTTTATTTTGACCTCATGAAACTGCTCTGAACTGAGCACCCAGGAGAGCACCAGCAGCTGCACCTGGGGCCCACCGGGCCAGGCCCGACCTGAGACAATTGCAGCACCTGAAAGACTGATGAGAGACTGAGTGAGCTGCTGCTTGAACCCAGGGTTTTTCTCAGTTTGTCATCTCTTTTAGAGTGGCAAGGGCTCTCGTTGTTTGATATTGTTTTGGTTTTATTGTTTAATAAACAGGTTTTTTCCACCTTTCTCCAAGGAGGTACTTTTCCTTCCCGGACCAGTTGGGGGGAGTGGCCGATTGGATCTGCTTTTCCCACCGGAGCTCCTTTGGGGGATTCTTCCCCAAAGTTGCTCTGAACCTGGACACCACAAGAGCTTCCCCTTGCACTATTGAGGATCAGAATTCACATGGCTTCTAAAGAAAACATGAGGCCATAGAAAATGCTCTATGGAAGACAATACCAAATTGCAATCCTTTCAAGAGAAAGTCATATGATAGGAAAGGAAAATTTAAGACAGTTTTTATTATCTTTGTGAATAGTGCTCTCAGTTTTGCGCAGGTTTCTGGTGTGACCATCCCTGGTTGCTTTGGATTATCAGGTATATCCTCATCAACCTGGAGACTGTGTCTTATGCCAGAAAGCACAGCAACAAGGCACTTAAGCAAAAGTGGACAGGACCATTTCAAGCGTTCCCACGCACTCCTGCAGCAATTAAAGGGGATGGGACCAGTACATTGATAGACCTTCCCACAAGAAATGCCAGCCCCAACACATAAGGAACTGGAGGGGAAAATATAGACAAGAATTTGAAGACTCAATTTGTTAAAGCATGAAAATAAAACCTTTTTGTGCCGTGTAGAATTAGTTAGAAGAAATGTCATAAAAGGTAAGATGAATCATGAAGGGGTAACTATGAAAAATCCTCACTCTCAGCCCACCCTCACCACCAGCATTCCTGCATGCTCTATCAACCAGCAGCAGCCACCAGGCCAAGAGGAGGCTCCCAGCACAATTCACCCCATGTCCCCCACAGCAGTGTTCCTGGGGCTGCTGCACTGCAGAGCTGCAGGAGCAACCCCTGACCCAAGCAAAAATGCATCCAAGTCTCCGGGTTTAAGAGGTGACATTTTGTTGAACTTCCCTTGAAGGAGAGCAGAAGGGCAACGATGGCTCAGCTGTTCAATCACAAAACACCCCCAGATCTCTCAGGCATGGGGACTCCATATCGCTGGCTTGGATGCCATTGAGGAATTTGTAGAACACTCTCTAAGGAAGAAAAGGGCATTCACAGCCACCTTTCAGTGTTCCCAAATATTGTCCTCCTTCATGCAATTTCATATCCTTTCCTAAAAGAAGATTATGACTTTGTTGGTAACATGTCTTCCTTTTCAGCTGAATTAATAAATGGCAGGAAATTTAGGAAAACGACTAGACTTAAAAGTCCCCATAGGTGTGTGCAGGAATCAGCATCTGTAACTCTCTAGAAAGGCTGGTTCTGACAGACTAGTTTGGACAAAGCTACAAAACTCATTGAGGTCTTGAAGGGACACTTGAGCCCCATTTCTCTTTAAAACCCATTGAAATACCTTGCCCCAAACACTTCTCCACGTGTTTTACAAAACTCTTGCAGGGCGGAAAGGCATTTCTGTGCTCTTCTGCTGAGCCAGCAAAGGCTTCTTGAAGATAAGGAAGCCTCATATCTCTCTCAAGGAATTTCCAAGGTTATCACCATGACAATATGAAGAAAGAGAGAGAAAAAAGTGTAGGCAAAAAGATCTGGACTGTGATTGCTTTACACTGTGGCGTGGCTCCTGCAGAAAGCGTTGTATCTTCTTTGTCACAGCTGGGCAGTGTATATGTTGGTTAAATAAATGTAAGCACCTTGTAAAACTGTAAAAGCAACATCTTCCTTAGATAAATAAGTCTAAACAGCCTTCTGAGTGAGTCCTGGTGCTTTGCACCATGTTGGGCTCAATACAAACACTTGCAAAGATCTGGATATTCCTTGGCTCACTGACAAGGTGAGGCCATGATTTACAAGCAGTCCCGAGAGCTGCTTCAGCTGACACCTTAGAGCAGCCCCTGTGCACTCCTCTGTAACCCTGTTCTGAACAAGGTCGTTTGGGGACGGGATTGTACAAACTTCAATGCCTTTGAGAGCTTTGGCAAAGAGTTTGCATTAAGAGCAAAGGTCAAAAAACAACCCCATGCTTATCATGAACAATTTCTATTTGCTGCAATGCTTTCCTAAAAAGTGCATAATTTCGTAGTACAGGTAGTGGGCTTCCACCCTCTACTGATAAATTTATTTCAGTGGACAAACTTAAGTCTTGAAAAACAGGACTGAGCAGAAGAAACCCACTCCAAATATGATACAAGCCACAATGACAGAAGGAATTACCAAAAGTGAGATTTCTTTATTCTTGAAGTTCAATACTATCATCTTTCAAATTCTTAAACTTACTAAATTTCTTTGAATTAATCCTACACTTTTAAGAAATAATCTACTAAATACTAAACAAACCTACGGTTCAATACTAACTTAAACAATCCTAAAATCTAATCCTCTTGTTGAAATGAGAAATTCAGAGTTCACAGATGTCACGAGGCTGAAGCAGATGTCTGGTGCCAGGACTCCACTCACTGCTGGTCATATTCAGAAATGCGCCTCTGAATATGGGCCAGCTTTTTGTGGAGGTACAGGCACCTGCTCTTCATTTCAGAGTAGCTGGGGCTACCCTGTGAAGGAGAAAGCAAAATTAGGGCATGCAAACACTTCTGCAGAGTCTAGAGTCTAATGTCCTTTGCTTTAGAAAAGCCTTGAGGCAAACCGTGACCCTGCAGCTCTGGTGTCACACGTACCTGTTGTAACTGCTGATAATCTGCTAGGATTGGATCATGCAGCCTCTACAAGAGAAAAAAAAAGTTATGAGGAATGTTTCACCACCTCCAAAAAATGAAAGCCTTGTCAAAACACTAGAAGTTCATTCAGTCTGAATCTAGACATTTTCTTCTCTGTCAGCCACCACTCTTCTCGGACGTTTGCAAAAACTAATCTTCATCTCCAAGCGTCATCCAAGATCTGCAATTAAGCCACTCAATAGGCAACAGAAAGAGCCTATGCTCTAAGACTCTGATTGCCACACCTCTCTCCTTACTGTTTCTTCACAGACAGCTCAAAAAAGGCATTTTGAGGGAAGGTCTGACAAAAATCAGACGCAGCCCAAGCAGTGTCTGAGCATATCTGCCAATTCCACAGGCTCCCTTTCTCTCACTAAGCAGCTCCAGGGAATCCAAAACACTGCTGTGATGATGAAGCACAGTCTTCATGGTTTTATCTTTCTTTACCTGATAGGCTTCAGAGCCTGGAGTCAGAGACTTCCATTGCTCCTGAAACTGTTTGAACTTCTTTGTGGTCTTGTCAATCACAGAGTGTAAATTCCGGTATTCCTCATACTCTGCATTAAAGTCATCCTTGTAGCGCTGGCGTTGCTCCAAGGAGACAATGGCTACATATTTTCTAATGGGAAAAATGAGACCCTTTTTCTAGGAGCGAACTCTAAGTGAACATTCTAGTATGTTTCTACTCATTAAAACACAGGTGTACTTTTTAGACCAAACACAGGGTAATATCAAACACAGACACCCAAGCTTTGAGTCTGATGGTCTGGGACTGAGAGTTTCTACTTTCAAGCTCATGTACTTCAAGAGAATGCAGTCACGTAACTCTAGGAATCTGTCCCATTTCTATGACACTTAGTTCCTTATAGTTTACATTGTAGAGGTTTTGTTCATTAGCAACTGGAGCACACTCACAAAACATTTACCCTCAAATTAAATGTCAAAGGACAAAAAACCACAGAAGCTTTAGAAAGAGGAGATACATTACTAAATTAGAATCTCTTCCCCTGTAGGAAAAAGTATTGATGATAATGACAAAACAGTATTAATGATAATATTTGATTCTTCAAGCAGACACCAGGTACATCAGTGACCATGGAACTGAAGCATTTGTAACACAGCCACTAAAACAATCTCTAGATCAACCTGGAACTACACCTCCTACACAAACCACACCTAAAGAGGGGAAAATTCATTAATGCCTAAAGCCACTGATGGGAGTCAAACCTTCTTCATTCCCTTCTCCCTCAAATCAAAAAGCATGAGGTTTACCAAGCGCATGATACAAATTCAACACGCAGCGAAAATGAGAAAAATAGACGCCACATCCCAACACACTCACACCAATGCTTCTGCTCCTCTCACCCTGAAGTCTTGTTCCTTTTGGATGAAACTAGCACCATTCACATGGCATTAAACATTTCAGACCGTCCTGTGTAAATTTTTAACAAGTTGAAACTCAGTACCAGATCTGAAAACAACTTGTGTCAAGGATGCACCCAAGGCTGGATGCACCTGACTAGTGTGCAGGATAAGTTTGAAAAGAAAATTCCAGATGCCTTGCAATATTTTGGGAGGCACCGGAGCAATGTGAGCCAGGGCCCTGCCGCACCTGCTCCAAAGGCCCCAGCTGCCCCAGGGCCCCAGAGCTGCAGGAGGCCTGACTGCCCTTGACAACATCCCTGCTCTCACACAAGCTGGCAGCAATTTCCAGTGTTTCACCACACACACTTCTCCCTCCCCTCCTGCAGTGCAAATTCGATCAGAGGGTGCAGCACCACTGCTGCAGCTGAGCCTGTGCAACTGCACTGCAGGAAGGGAGGGCCCGTCCGGGCCTAACCCACCTCTGTGTTCTTCTCTGCTCTGAGCCTTCCAGGCACAACTAAACCTACTCAAAATCATCCTTGCAGCACAGGAAAGAGCTGGACACTACAGCCCACTGAAAGTGGACAGAGTAAATTGCTCTTTTACTCACCTCAAGTAGTCTGGTTGGTCACTTCTTGCAGAGCAGGTGGAGGCAATGGAAGTCTCTTTCCTTGCTCCTGCACAGAAGCAGAATTTTGACACTCTTCACCAGGACATCATTAAAAGTGAAATGATCCCCATTGGACAGTCTTGAAAAAGTCCTTCAGAGATGTTCTTCTCACAGCAAATTACTCAGAAGCAGCAACAACATTTAATAATGTGGCACATATGACATTCTCCAAATAACCTCTTCCGGGAATTAGAAAAAGGGAATGCCCACTGTATTCTACAAGTTGTGAATTCCCATAGGGTTAGCCCCAGCTCAGCTATTTGTATTTGAAGTCCTGAGGTGCATCTGCACAGCCATTCAAGTCATGCAGCAACAGATGCACCTTCACGAAATACAACAGCTTGTGAAAGACAGAGAGAGGGAAAGAAGAAAGAGAAAAACAACCAGGTTCTAACGAGAAATAAAGAAGAAATCTGAATTTCTTCTCATGCCGGGTTTTTATCCCCACTTCCTCGCCAATTCCAGAGGCCCACAGTTCCAATGAGTGCCTGTACTCTTGTCAGTAGGAAAGCCAATTCCAATCTATAGGGCTTACTGCCACTATGGCTCCAGTACCCTGCAGCCAAACCCAGTGCTCCTCATTAACGTGGCAAAATGGGGTTGGAAACAGCTCTGCACTTGTGAATTGCCCTTTGCCTCTTGGCAAAGGCATTTGGGAAGCATTGAACAAAAAACCTTGAAGCCCTCTTTCCAAAGAAATGTTCAAGAATTACCATGATCATAAAAAGAGCCGGCATAAAGAAAAGTCAGCTGAAACAGGAAGGAACACTCAGGATCCCTGTAATTTCTCTCTACTTTCCGTTACAGGGCTTGTGTCAAGCATAAAAAACCCACAAGATCCTTCTATTCTTAACGAGTTTCCATTGCCATTGTTTACACAAAGTAGTCTTCTGAAAACTCAGCCATTCTTCAAAATCTTAAACCTATGTGAGCTGTAATTCTTGAGGAAAGAGCTGTTGTCGAATGTTCCACTTGCTTTTGTTGATTTTAGTGTTAAAATTATTACACCGTATAGCAGAAGAATGAAAAGAATTGAAAAAGTGGCAATACAACTTGACAGAAAAACCAATAGTCACACCAAGTTCAAGGCAACTTAGAAGAACAGCTTTGCTGTGAGCATTTCATTTCCAAAAGTGTGTTTGCCCTCATGACTCAGTCCACATGACAGATTCAGCTTAAGCCCATACTTGGAACACAGAACAGATTTTCCTTCTCCAGCTGGGCAGAAATTGGGAATTGGCTCCTGAAGAAAGCTTCCAATGTGTTTATAGATTCAAGGTGCTAGAGCACAATTCACTATTTAAGAATGTAGTCAAAGAAGAATGTTCCCATAAGGTAAGCCACCACAACAGGAATTTGAGAGAAACACAATTGGCAAGAAGAAAAGCACTTGGCCTAAAAGAGGTGAAGGTCTTGCTGGAGCGTCTCTCTCAGAAGGTCCCTGAGATGTCGCTTGGCTGGAGTTGGTGCTGTTCTGAGATGGAGCTGATTTTCTGTATGGATGGGCCAATATTTCATGTTACAATGCCTAAATATCAACTGTCAAAATTTGTTCGTTGCAGGGAATACAGAGTCCTTCAGTGTCAGGAGTCAAGCAAACAGCATGAAGCTGAGTTGAGGGAGCTTTTGGCAGGATATCAGGAAAACATTCATGGCCCAGAGGGTGCTTGAGCACTGCAACAGGCTCCCCAGGCCAGCGGTCACTGCAGGAACCTTCAAGAAGTCTTTGGACAACACTCTTGGGCACCTGCTGTGCTTCTCATGGTGTACTGTGCAGGGCCAGGATCCTGGCAGGTCCCTGCTACCTCACCATATTCTCACAATCTAAGCTTCATTAACTAGGGATTTTTCTGGTTTCCTTTCTCTGAGAGACTGAACTTACCCAGAAAGTATTAACTTCAAATTCTGTCTGTCTATTTCAGTGTAGCCAGGCCAATCAGTCTGAAGGGTTTGAAACAGATGTTCCTTCAGACTGAAGGAATTATCCTTTGCATTCCACTTGGCTACCTACAGGCAGACATGTAGGAAAACAAATCTTTATTATGTTTGCTTCATACAAACTACAGAAATGTGATTTATCCTGAACAGCTGATTGTGATCACCCAGTTAAAACTAATTAATATCCTTTTGTAGAGAGCTTGATTTTTCCTCTATCACATGAGTTTTAAGCCATATTAATGTTTCACCAATTGGAAAAAACCAAGTAACTCCCTTCATTTCTAGCAAGAGTTCCTTTGAAAACAACACTGAGAGCCACAATGTGTAAGGAGAGGGGGTCAGGCCCAGGTCCCTCATCATGTGGCTGAGCCAGGGTTCATTCCAGCAAAGTCCTGCCATGAGAAGGCCGTGCACAGGCATTGCTGTATTCCTTTGAAAAGAAATGAGGTTCATATCTTTCTCAAGACACATACAAAGTCTAATCAAAAAGATAAATTTAGGTAGTAAAACCTCAAGACCTCTGATATCAAAAGTGTTGGTTTAGACTTCATCTGCTGACACCTGCTCAGAGTTCCACAGAAAAGTCCATTGGGAAAGTCTCCATCAATAACACACTGAAAAACTCATCTAACACACGACCACCAACATCTGTCACAACTTTGACTTTACTTCTTAAAAACATGATAAACATTTATAATTTCGGTCTGTGTTGATGCCTGTCTGCCCACAGCTGAAAAAGAAATGTAAAAGTGACAACGATACCCAGAAACAGGGATTCACTTCTTCGAATCTGAACTCAGGTTGTGTTGGAAGGGAAGCAAGGGTGTGTGTACCACATCTCAGCAAGCTCACACTGCCCATTTCAGATTTATACAAAATAAACCCCCACTTACTCTGATGTCCACAAAAGCCTGAGCAAGGCATCTCAGGCTGCAAGGCTGCTCACACAGGACTTTCAGAATGCAAACCTGGACCCTGAGGCAGTTCACATCTCCTGCAGCACACTGACACCACAGAAATTTCCTCAAATATTGCAATGGAACAGGAGAAAATGCTTTCATTGTTTACCGTCTAAAGACTTCAGTTTTGAAAATATATAATCACCTTGGAATCTAAATGAGCTACTTCAGTTGGTATGGGAGAATATGGCTCTCATTATATTGTGAATGTCTTCAGGGTGAAAAAGCCTTGCCACTGCCTTTGGCAAACCCTGCTAGAAACTTCCCAGGTTTAGAGAATGAGTTCTTCAAAGTCTCTGTGGGATCACCAGAAACTCTATTGAATTTTCCTCCCTTGACTTAGATCCAAGACACTTTTTTCTTAGCTAAAGAAGAAGTCTTCCTACTTGATATATTGATGCATACATAACTCAGCACAGCCATGGGGAACAGGGAATATTGAAAAAGGAAGGACGGAACAGCTGCATCTTTCAATGCATGTATATCATATGGCTGGCTATAATAAGGATATACCAGTAGAATTCAGAGGAGCACTGGAGAAGTCACTGAATAAAAGAGTTCAAAGGAAGATCGAGATTTAATTCATATGACAGCAAAGAAACCTTCTGCTCAAAGTTTAGCTACCATCCTTATCATGGAAGATTGCCTGGAACAACCCTGGAAGGCAATCCCCACAGATCCCAGAGAAGCCACCAACTCTGTTCAAATGAAATGCTGGCCTCTGCAGTTCCTGAACTTCGCTGCTCTGGAACATCTCCCAGGAAATTTTAGGTACCATGACAAATCATTTCACACAATTGAGGAACTCCTGTGAAGATACTCCATGAAGCAGTTAAACAGTGCATGGAAAAGAAAGAGAATGGAATAGGTCATGAAGGGCAACAACACTGCAAAGTGTCACTCATTACCAGCCATTCTAGCAAACAACAATGCCCTAAAAGTTTGGAAGTTTTCTTTCTTTTAGTCCCATGGAACTGCAGCTTGAGACCTCTGGATGAAGTTGATGCAAAAATTCAACAGGGAGCATTTCCTAACTTGTTCATCAGTATCTAATTTAAAAAGTAGAGCAACAAGTGACAAGTAGGAAGAAAACAAGAGTGTGGCAGAAATAATGCTGGCACAAACTCCACCATCTCACCTGCTGAAGGATCTTGGAAAGGGTGCCCTTGTCCTTTTGCATGACTCCATCTCTCTGCAAGCGAGCAAGTAACTCTGGCTTCTTGTAAGTCCTCAGAGCAAGCAAATGAATCACCCTGTCCCTGTAGGGTCGCCGATAAACAGCACTGCAAGGCTTCTGTTCATTCTCTGCAGGCTTCGTGGGCTTTGTTCTCTTCTCCTCAGGGGCACAACAGGAAGAGTTTGGTTTGGCTCTTCTCACATCTGCTTGTTTTCCCAAAGGAAAGGAAAAAAGAAAAAGAGGTGTCAAATGGGGAGTTGGCAGAAGGCAAAAGGGTTGATTTAAAAGGATGATGGATCTTCTTGGGGACAGAGCTGATTTTGAATATCCTTGCGGATCTCTTTGAACTCACATATTCTCTGATTCCATGTAAAAGCCCAGTCCCTAACTGCTACTCTATGGATCATATTGTAAAGACATCCTGTACCCTACCAGCAAACACATCTCTGACCTGAGTTCTCTATGGAAGCCCAAAGCAAAATTGCCACCAAGTTCCACAAGTCTCACTACTGCCTGTCCTCAGACCCCAGGTATTCAATGTTAAGTATTCCCTTAGGATCTATGTAGACCACCAGCAAGAATCACACAAATCATCACTCACATGTGAAACAGAACATCCCCAATGAGAAATTCAGAAGTTGAGTTTTGCCTCACCCAAAAACCCACCATGGTGCTGCCTTAAAATACTCTGCACTAGGCTAAGGCAGAGCAAGAGCTGCACTTGCAGGGGCGGAGATGTCCGTGCAGGCATGTGACTGCAGCCACAGCCAGGTCAGAGCCTGTTTTGCTCAGGGCAGCTGGCTGGGCCTGGCTCAGCTCACTGCTGCAGGCAGCGCCACTGAGTGCCTGGAAGGGGAATGTGCACCTGGTGTCTGCCTGGAGCCAGGCTCCTTGGCGAACTAGCACTCAGAACAGATCAATACAAATGGCACCTCCTAAGCACATTGTGCTTTGTGGGAAAGGTTGGTATCTGTGGGCAAGATGACATCAATGTTTTCCTTTCACTTTCCTTGAAAGAACCCAGTGTAGTCATGTGGCAACATTCACTTATTAATGACTATGACAAAATTAAATCAAGCATGGTCTTCCATATTGACCTTATAAAATTCTCTGTGGTTCTTCTTCAAGGTCATTTTCTTTCAATTTCCCAATTAAATTTATTGGATATTGACAGTGCTTAGGTACTCCAAATCCAAAATCTTAGCTACCAAAGCAGTGAAATTGAGTGCATAAGGTTGTCCAAACCTTGACCTCCATGCTCCAAATTCCAACCCATCAGGCAGTATGGGAACAAGGAAGAGCAGACAGGCTTTCTCAGAGGAAAACAAACCAGTGGCTGAATGACGTGACAAGAGACTGCAAGGCTGACCTGAGGCCAAACCACCTCCAGGTTGAGATCTCAGAACACAAGAAATTCCCTTTCCAATGAATGTGCTACAGAATTCAATTACCAAGTTGAAAATCTTACAGACATTGAGCAACATTATGAAAGGCAACCATACCTCCAAATGAGTTACACGATTTGACATCCTGTGCACTTCCAATGTGAGACGCCTCCCTGGCATTTGTCTAAAAACCAAAATAAATTTTCTGTAAAACTTCAGCCTACTTTTATTACTGCTCATTAACTAGGCCCTTCATTTTAAACAAGCGCTATATTTGCAAAGGTTTCCGGTCACATGACCGGGAAGGGCTGCTTTGACACAGCTCTCCCTCTGAAACAGGCGGCTACAAAAAAAAGTGCTGTGAAGGAGCAACCTTCACTTAGCCTCTAATGCAACCAAGCCTTCAAGTAGCAAGTCATCCTTTCCCAATTCCTGGAATTTCTAGGCACATGTTTCCCTTGAAATCAAGTGCCTGAGAACAATTGAACTGGCCAGCTTATCTCAGCTAACAATCCTGATGAGCGTGGTTTACAAAGGTTTATCAAGAATTCAGGGCAGGACCCTGCATTGGGATTTATTTGGCACTATGGAAGCACATCATGGAGTAAGGTCCAAGAAGAATTTCACCTGCACAATCTGAATTTCGACTCTCAACAGGCAAGAAAACCCTTTCTCTTTTCCCCAGTTCTAGATGCAATTTTTTGCATAGATGTGAAATGGAAACAGTTTATCCTAGGTTAGTCAGAGGTTACAAAATTTGGTTTGCTTGGCTGAACTCATCATTTAGTACAGAATGTGTCACATTCTAGTGGAATTTAAAAATCACTAAAATGTTTATTAGCCTAAGTACACTTTTAAATAATAACAACTACAGCCATCTACCTTCTTCATTCTGAAGGCAAAATTGGCTGAGATAAAATCTAAAATGCTATGATAAATGGACTGAAAATTCTGGATTAAGTACCATGAAAAGGGAGATACCACTACACAATACAAGATAGAATATTGCTCTATGGAAGGAATTCTGTAATTTAGAGCCAATGAAGATTAATTTCTTTGTTTACTAAAAGTGTATCGTAACTAGAAAAGCTTTGAAATGGTGCACATGTGGCTGCCGTTCTCCACTATGCATCGCAGCCAGGAATAAAGTAATGCTACTCCTAATACTAAAAAATAGTTTCAGGAAGTTTCTTTTGTCCTGACATGTTCTCTGAGTATAGTACAAACATGGAACCGTGAGAAATCCATGCATTTTGGCCATGAGTCATGTCCACAGCATGAATTTCCTGAATGTTGAAGCACAGAGAGTATCTGACTATCACTGGCGACTCCTCTATGTCATCCCTGAGATCCATTTCCATCCCTGAGAGCAACCTCCCACTTCCACAGACACCTCCTCTGTGTCATTGCTGTGAGTCGCTTCCCCCCGGGCAGCTGCCTCAAAGGGGCCTTTGGAGCACCAGTGGGGCCCCAGCCCTGCCCAACAGCTCCCGCGGGCTCAGCAGCACCTGACACCAACACCATGGCCAAGCCCCCACCCGCTGCCAACCCACAGAGCCCCACACCTGCCCCTCACCTCTTGCTCTTGGCACCTCTGGCTCACCCTGACGGGCATGGCAGTGCTGGTGGGGACCCTGTGGGACGCAGTGCGGATTGGGGCCCTGCGGAACTCACTGGATCCTGCCCAGGCCCGCAGCTCCGCCATCTCACTCTGTCTCGGCTGCTCCAGCTCCCACACACACACTGATCCTGCTGAATAATCTGCAAATGTAGAATACTTCTTAGGAAAGATGTATTCTTAGGAAAATGTGTTCCTGGGTGTTAGGCCTTTGTGGCTTCCAAGCCTCATCAAGAAGAAGGGAGAAGATGAGACAGAGTAGGTGAAGTGTCTGGGAGAGGTGAAGGGTCTGTGGAGCTAAAGCTGAAGGAGAGGCCGCGTTCCAGAGACAGCGAGGAGACAGAGAAAGAAAAACAGAAAAACCACGAGGTCAATCTGCCCCCGACCTAGGATAAAGAAGAATTAGTGCTAAGTGTCATGCAAGATGAATATGTATGAACTTATTGTGAAACTGTATGCATATGCATTTGGAAGGGGGATAAAAGGAGGTCTGAAATCTTCAGGGTACGCATGCCCTTTTGGGGAGTCTTGCGTCCGGCGCGCGTCGTAATAAAAGCATACCGGGCTTTACAACTTTTACAAGTTGTGAGGTTTCTTCTTTTCTCCGCAAAACATTTTGGCGAGCCAAGGCAGGAGTTCTCTGTCCCCGCGGGGCAGGGGGGATAGACGGACCTCCATGGCGCGCCCCAGGATTTTTTCCTGGTGGGGCTCCGCTTGTCTCAACTTGCCACCTGCGAGGACAGACAACGACCCGCTGGCCTGCGGAGGAGAATACGGTATGTATGGGGCCCCAGGGGGGGAGGAAGGAGAGAAAGGGAGTAAACCACCCAGAGACGTCTGGGTTCATGGGTTCAGCTGATAGAGCAGCTGTATTAGAGATGGGGTTCAGCTGATAGAGCAGCTGTATTAGAAACGGGGTTCAGCTGATAGAGCAGCTGTATTAGAGGCCGGGTTCGTCGTTCTGATGGAGCAGACCGCTAGCGGCTTTGGGGGTAAGCCGGGTGAACCCGTGTATGTGTGTATTGAGGATTCATAGTTCTGATGGAGCAGAACTGGTGAGCCCGTGTGTTTTGTTTGTGTGTGTGTGTGATGTCCGGACACTGTGTTGCTGTATGGTTAATGTGTGTGGCCAGTGCACTGTGTTTGTGATCGTGCAGGTGATATGTGTATGGTGTATAAAAGAGAGTAAATCTACAGTGCCCTACAGTGCGGGGATGGGTCAGTACTCCCCGTGTTTGAAGCAGCCGAGTGAGGCCAGAGGCGCCGGCTGCAGCAGGCTGCGGGGGCAGGGAGAGAAGTGCCCCGCAGAGAAGTGAGTGGAGGAATGTCAGTGATGGTATTTATCGTGTTTGAATGTAGTGATTTGTGTAGATTTGGTACATTTTAACCGTGAGTATGAGCTCAGAGAGTTCCTTTGCCTTGGATGTTTGGACTTGATCTCTAGACTGTGTGCTGTTATTTTGATTGTGTCCAGGAAAAATTGATTTGAGTAAATGCCGAATTATGGTGTGCTGTGTTGTGTTGAGAAAAGTGAGCACTTTGAGAAATATGCCCTTCCCCAGTGATTTTGTGTGGTGATTTTCTTCCGCTGCATTGTGGTAATTTGATTCTCAGATTGTATAGTGGTGTTTGTGGAGATTTTAAGATTTTGTTGCAACAAGAGTAGCATTTTACATAGGAGAGCTATAGTACGGTGATTTATGTTTAACTTCGATAAAGTGAGTTAAAAGAATTCCAAGAATTCTCCCCCTCACAGCAATTCAAGCCTTGGCTCTAGTGAATTTGAGATAAGGCGGGGGGGGGGGGGGGGGGTGCGTGTGTCTGTGTCTGCAGGTATATCAGAGTTTTGGCTGTGACTAGCACAGCCCTTTTGCAAAGCAGCAAAACAAGTGTAAGTAGACACAATGCTTAATTAGATTGTGCAAGAAGAGAACTAGAAAAGACTGATATTTTGTAAAACAGAGTTTATATAGAAGGGATGAATGAGATGAATTAGTTAATGAGACTTATGAGATTTATGAGACTTCGGTTGGTACTGCAGTAAGTCTTTACTGGAAACAATCTGCTGAAAGGATTTAAAGTTCTCTGTAATAAACAGAATAGCCAGCCTTTGCGGGCAATTTTGGGGAGCCTTTGGTACATCAAGAGGCTAGCAGGCTGTGTGAGGTGACAGTGGCTGCGCCCTGGGCACAGGGACAGCTCTGGCTGCCCTGTCTCCCCAGGGAACACGGGAATGGCCTGTGGGCAAAAGCTGGATGTGCAGGTATTATTGCAGTGCGGTGTTTATGAGAAACACTGATATTGCTGTTTTGCTGTTCCAATAAGTGTCAGGGTACACGCCCCGAGTGTAAATTACAGGTTTCTGGTCAAGCGGATTCAGAACCTAAGGTCTTAGAGCTTGTGTGTGGGAATCACATCTGATACCTGCCACCTGGAGCTGTGTGTATAGGAGGAAAGCTGAGAAACTACTGTGGAGGTCTGTAAAAAGGTTTGAATGGAAGCGGGATAGGGCAAGGAGAAATAAATAATAAGAACTGACCAGAGCAAACAGGTTCCTAAATTAGCCCCTTTTGGGAGGGGCTCATTGGGAGGAGGTTGCCAGTAAGAGCAGCTCAGAAAATAAAAAGATTTATAGTGCTTCATTGCTGTTAGTACTGTTTTATAATAGGAAGATAAATGGGATAGTTTTTGTATGCTGAAATGTCTTTTGTTTTAAGAAATCACCCAGAATGACAAAGAGACTGTGAGATCAGACTGCTCTCTGGTCTTGGCCCCTGAAAAGGAAAACAAGGCAAAGAGAAAGCAAATCAAACATGTTGTTCAGCATGCAGCATAAGATAGCAACGTATGAAATCAGGCAAGGGTTATCACGCTGAAATGCGAAGCAATCACAGTTCGCAAAATGAGTACATATGATTTGTAAAGGCTTCCTCCCAAGGTAAGGGAGGAGGGGTAAAGGTAACCTTCCCAAAAGGGAAGAATTTTTGTCAGCACAAGGGTCATGTGTTCAGTTTTAAATAAAGCTTTAGTACCTGTGGAGAATGTTTATGTTGTAGTGTGGGGAATGAACAACTGGCCAGTCTGAAAAGGCATACTTTTGCAAACCTTTAAAGTAACATGTGTACTATGTGTACCTAAAAGCTTTTGTACAATTCGCTCAATTTGCTAAACATTCTCAAATGAGAAAGGTTACTCTGGAGGCAAATAATATAAAGATGTTAGGCTTAATATTAACAGACACTGAAATTAAGAAAGACATTAGTAAGGAGATATTAGAATAAGTAAATAAGTGTTTTCAAGGGTATGGGCCTCTGCTGCACCAGGGAGAGTGAAAGATGCTCCCCCATGGGATGCTCCCCCATCAAGCTTAATGAAAGAACACAACCAGTGAGAACTGAGTAGTACTCTCAAAAGGAAGGTAAGGAAGGAATCAGTCCAATAACTGGTAGTACTGGATTAAGGGCTGTCAATAAGATAACACAGAATTTGTACCCTGTGGTAGCAAATCCATAGACCTTACTAACTTGTTTAACACCTGAGCTAACCTGGTTCACTGTTTTAGGTCTAAGAGATGCCTTCTTTTGCCTCCCTATCCATGAAGCCAGCCAGAACATTTTTGCATTCAAACACAAGCTCACACAGTCCATGTGCCTGAAGGCTTCAAAATTCTCCACTCCGATTGGAGAACAGCTTGCAAGGACCCAGAGTCCCAGGAAGCTCCACAAGAGGAAAGGAGGCTGTTGCAGTACATAGATGGTCTTCTAGTAGCCACTCGGACGAGGGAAGCAAGAGAAGCCTGGACGGTAAGCCTTTTGAATTTCCTAGGACTCCAAGGATGCAGAGTCTCAAAGAAAAAGGCACAGGTAGTGAAACAGAAGGTAATCTACCTGGAGTAAGAAGTGAGTGCTGAGCAGCAGACTTTAAGGCAGGGAAGCCCTATGCCAAACCCTGAACCCCAGACAACGAAAGAACTCCAAACCTTCTTAGGCATGGCAGTGTAGTGCCAGCTGTGGGTTCATAATTGTGGACTGTTCTCCAGACCCCTCTATGCTCTTATTGCCAATGGGAACTGAGATCTCCAGTGGACAAGAGACACCACACGGGCCTTTCGCCAGCTAGAGAGTCCCCTCATGTCGGCTCCAGCTTTGAAACTTCCAGATGTAAGTAAAGCATTCTTTCTATTTTTCCACGCAAGGAATTGCTCTGGGAATATTGGCTCAGGACTTGGGTCCATACCGGAGGGCAGTTGCTTACCTCTCTAAGCAACTAGATGCAACAGCCAAAGGATAGCCAGGTTGCCTCAGAGCTGTAGCAGCAGTTGTGCTGAACATTCAAGAGGCACACAAGTTTATCCTGGGACAAAAATGACTGTGCTAGTGTCCCACACAGTGTCTGCAGTACTGGAAGTAAAGGGTGGCCACTGGCTTTTCACCAGAGAGGTTTCTGAAATACCAGGCCATCATGGTAGAGCAAGATGACGGAGAGATAGTGGTGACTAATATTGTCAACCCAGCTTCTTTTCTCAGTGGAATCAAGGAGAAGCAGTACACCATGATTGACTAGAGACCACTGAAGCTACCTACTCCAGCCGCCCAGACTTAAAGGACACTCCTCCGGACGATGCAGAGACCTGGTTCACTGACAAGAAAGCGACATTGCAAAGTTCACAGTGACTACCTGCAGAGAGGTAATAGAGTGTGGACCCTTACCAACAGGTACCTCTGCAGAGGATGCTGAGATAAATGCATGGACCCATGCCTTAGAAACAGCAAAAGGCATTCAGAGTTGTGCATGCACATGGAGCCATCTGGAAGGAGAGGGGACTGCTGACCTCACAGGGAAAGAAGAGACAATCCAGCAGCTGGAAGCAGTTCAGTTACCTGAAAAGGCATATTAAGGCACACCAGAGAGTGAGCTTAAAATTGGAGGAAAGAAATGAGCTGGCGGATGGAGAGGCAAAGAAAGCAGCAAAGGGTGAGGTACAGATTTTCCTCGAAGGTAAGCCATAATACAATAATACTAACCAAAAGAGACGTACAACTGCAAGGGGTGGGCTACCATTGAAAGAGAGCTAGTAATCCCTTCCCATTTTCGTGGTTACTAGTGAAGGAAGGGCACTAGAAAACACACTAGGGCCTAATTACTTAAAGCCTTTTATAGAGTGTGGCTCCTTTCTCAAAATGACCAAGGCTGCGAGTGATACAGAGTGCACTGGAATGAAGTGTTGACTTTGAAGTAGTAATTCCCACAGGCTTTCTAGAACACACATCTGATTGAAAGGGCTGTTGTATCATTGTCAGGAATCTATATGCCACTATCACTCAGGTGAGCTGATAATGTGATCCTTGCCTCCAGACTAACCTCAAAATACCCCCGGGCCAAAACTTGGTCAGACTGGGAGAGGCCATGGGCCTGTATAGCAGTGGCAAATCAACTTTTCAGAACTCCCAAGGAAAGGGGGGTATCAGTATTTACTGGTATTAATAGATACATTTTCAGGGTGGCCAGAAACATTCCCCACCAGAACTGTCAAAGCTCAAGAGGTGACCAGATCATTTTTACAAGAGATAATACCACGCTTCAGAGTTCCAGCCACAATATCCTCAGATAAAGAATCACCTTTCATTTCCAAAATAGTGCAACAGATTAGTAGCCATCTGGGCATAGATTAAGAACTTCACACCCCATACTGCCCCCAATCAAGCGGCCAGGGGGAGAGAATGAATCATTTGATTAAGCAGCAAATCGTAAGACTGGGGCAAGAAGCTCTTCCACTAGCACTATTGCAAATTCAAACTAAACCTTTTGAGCTAAAGGAATGCTGAATCCTTTTGGAATGCCTTATAGAAGACAATAGAATACAAGGGGAATGTCCAGAATGTCCACTTACATGGTGGCATTAAGCAAACAGCTCAGAGTAATTGAGAAACTTGTGGCTGGAACTCGGAGCAGGGAGTTGGATAGCCTGGGGTTGATGTATATGTTAAGTCTCTTACAGAGAAGACTTCGGAACCACAGTGGGAGAGACCACTGCAAGTACCTCTCACCACCTTCACTGCAATCAAAATCAAGGAGCAGAATGCTGGATCCATCACTCTCGGGTGAAGAAGGCCCAGAAGCCCCTTCAGGAGTGACACCAGGAGACAATGAACTGAGACTAAAACTTATTCGGGCAAAATGAGTATATTGCGGTCGGGAGTAGCTCATACTTTAGTGTACAGAATTGCTTTGTATGGAATTATAACTGAAGTTTTAGAACTAGAGAGTACCTCTACCCAAAGCAATGCTGAATGGCCTTGGTCCCTGGCATTTAATCAGTATACTGGATCCATAGGAAAACCTTTTGAGATAAAGAAGGTTTATATTAAACATATCTACTGTAGTAATCCACGAGAATCAAGTATGTGAGCAGTAAAAATAGCAAGAACAGGAGCTGTAAACACTTCAAGGAATCTGAAGAGAAGAAATCAAAGTAAAGTGCTTAGTCATCAATAGGATGGCTTATGAGAGACCAGATGTAATTAGTGTCTGAACCTCCCCTGGTGTATATGAGCACCAGGAAGTCTGTGATGACCTAAGTGAATCAGACTGTTGGTGTAATTTCACCCTGACACAGCCTGTAGAAGTGACCTGCCTTTGAGCTCAAGTTACTGTCAGATTTTCATTTGAATTCAAAGTGGACACTGCACTTTTTACCACAGCGGGGCCTTATAAGGTGATTTTCCTTATTTATAGCTATCCCTTTTCCTACTGAGATTTGGATCAGTGATTGTCCCAGTCTGAGGTGGTTGGATTCTGCTTAAAAGAGGTAGAGAGAGAGAGACCCCCTCAGAGCTCAGCAGCAGGCTGTAGGATTTTGAGCATCACTTTTGTGCTGAGTGTTTCAAATAGCAGAAACCTGATCCCAGTTTCTTCTGAGGCACTGCAATGAATTTAGGCTTTTCTCTCAAGATTTCCCCTCCATTATCTTCTGCCCTGAACACAGTCCACAGCTTGATCTTAGCTAAGGGCAAGGTGGGTGACCAGGAGAGACATTCCTGCTTGCCACACATCTGGGAAATCAGGTGCTTTGGAGGGAGAGAGAGAAGTTAAGATTCCCTGAAGTCTCTACATTTCAGAACAAACATCTGTCTCAAGTATGACCTAAACCTCTGTCAGATACACTTGTGAAGTGTGTCTGAATTTGTAGTAGGAGCCCAGCACATCCCTCTGGCAGGGAGGGATGATCATGGACAGAAAGCAGTTCCTGTTCCCCATAACAAACATCTAACTGGCATATTAGGGACAAGATTAGGAGTTTTAAATAGAATTGATTCAGAAATACTGATGAATAAACTGGCTGCTGCAGCAGGTAGCCTAACAAAATTGAAGCAGCCTTTATAGTAATCTCTACTGGCATTAGGAACTAGCCAGTGACAGATTTCAAAAGTACTGCCAAAGTAAAGAAGTATGAACAGGCCGGGGACCAAGACCACAAATTGATAGTAGAAGCACTTAGTATAGTTCAAGATAATGTGTCTTTAGCTTTCAGTTGTATACAAGCACAGTTATGGATACAAGCAACAGCAGCTCTGATCATATAGGAAAGGGGTGAAGGTAATTTTCCAGCTGAAATTCAGAAAATTGAATGGGATAATGCAATTGATTTTGAAAGGAAGTTTTAATCCTGGTGGATTATGGTGAATTTCACCTATGATCCTATTTCTAATGTGGCCACTGCCTTTGTGCTTACCATATGTAATGCCACTGTTTATGTTATCCATCCCATCATTGCCCTAAGATTAAACCATGAAGAAACAACACTCTATCCTTCAGAACATAGAGTGTGGGCACAAAAAGATGAATGAAAAGTGGCAGGTAGTAAACTTAGAATCCTGCATTACTAGAGAACAAATGGGATTCATTTGTGAAAGCAATACTGCTAATGCCTAGGATGTGTTTGGACACTGAACAGAGTATTTGTCACTTTGAAATTCATCCAGTCACTGACCAGAAAACTGTGCTCGTATATACTGGAAAAGGGTGTATGTTTGAGAACTGCTTATGCTGCTGTACAAATTGATAGCAATGATGTTATTCTCTCTAGTGGAAACCATTCTAATCTCTGTATTTGTATTTGTAATTTTGCTAAGATTATTGGGTGTGGTTTTTCGTATTTGGTACCAGTAACATCCCACCAGCTGATTACAGCCAATTACACAATGTATCACAGACTACCACCTACCCCTATTGGGGTGAACCTTACATTGGTAAAACAATTAATTAAGCACCAAGACCTATTAGAAGTCTTGAAAGAAATCCAAGAAAGTGGAAAGAAAACCTTAATTACTGTCCAACATGATACAAAGGAGATAACCAGGGTTCTACAAAGAATAAGACAAGATATGACTCATCACTGGTGGGATGTGATCTTTGGATGGTCACCAACTGCGAATGGAGTCCTTAATAAGTTGTGTCACCCCATTGTAGTTTTACTAATATTAGTCGGGATAAGCTTAGGATTGTCTATTATATTGTTAATTTGGAACTGTAGGATGCTACAACGAATAGCTGTACTAACCTCTTTGTCGAATGTACATGGTAAAGCGCTAAAAGACACTTATTGTCGTGGAAATTTTCCTTAAGTAAAAGAATTTACTTATTTCCTAGGAAAGGGGGGAATGAGACAGAGTAGGTGAAGTGTCTGGGAGAGGTGAAGGGTCTGTGGAGCTAAAGCTGAAGGAGAGGCCGCGTTCCAGAGACAGCGAGGAGACAGAGAAAGAAAAACAGAAAAACCACGAGGTCAATCTGCCCCCGACCTAGGATAAAGAAGAATTAGTGCTAAGTGTCATGCAAGATGAATATGTATGAACTTATTGTGAAACTGTATGCATATGCATTTGGAAGGGGGATAAAAGGAGGTCTGAAATCTTCAGGGTACGCATGCCCTTTTGGGGAGTCTTGCGTCCGGCGCGCGTCGTAATAAAAGCATACCGGGCTTTACAACTTTTACAAGTTGTGAGGTTTCTTCTTTTCTCCGCAAAACAAAGATTCCCATGAAGCATGAAGTAGCCAATAAGCTGGAAGTGATGGCCAGGCCTTGGAAAGGCAGGTGACTTCTTGCCTGAATTGCCCTGTTGAGGTGCAGGGCTTGACAGGTTTCAGTGACCTGAGACACAAGGCAGTAAGCAAGGCTTGGGAAGAAGTATGTGCAACTGATGGTGGACAGAAAGAATGCAGAATTTATGGGCACAAGGACATTTTGCAGAATCCCTGAGAAAAGGAAGAAACTGTGTCCTGGTTTAGGACAAATTAGGGGGAAATCTCCAAAAGGGAGCCCCCCCCCAAAACAGAACAAACCTCCAACCACCCCTCCCCCAACACCGGGTTCGGGAAGGAATTCCTCGGAGGAGCAAAGTGGAAAACAAAACCTATTTATTTACAAGTAACAAAAAGAACACTCCCCAACACAAGAAAAGAAAAGGGACCAGACTGTGTTGTGAGGGCACCGAGCTTCTGTCGCAGGCTTCGGGTGTCCTGGAGCTCTCAGGCCAGATCCGGAGCCGGTCCAGTATCTTCAGGGGAGGGTAAGAAAGAGAGAACAAAAGAAAAGGGAAAAAAGGAAAAAAAAAAGCAGAAAGCAAGCAAGCAAGCAAGCAAGCAAGCAAGCGGCTAGCCAAGCCAAGCAGCAAAAGCCCAAAGCCAAAGTGCCTGGGCACACCCCCCCCCCCCCCCCCCCTTCCCCATCCGGCCACAGCAAGACGGCCGGGGTGGGGGGGGGGGGAAGGCTGATATTGGGATAAAGGCTGAAGGCTGTCACCCCACGACACTCCACCCCTTATCCCATATCGTGAACATACAATAAAAAACTTTCATTTCACTTACTCACACCTTTGACACTTACGCATTTCTCTCATCTTACTTGCTCAGACCTTTGACACTTACAGTTTCCTTCTGTCTCACATTCAACAAACAATGACATTCATATATGAGTCTCATCCCACAATCAGGTCTCCCTGAGGTACACACCGTGTTGTTCCATCTTTCTGCATTATCCACCATGTATTACCTGGTCCTTGAGCAAAGACAATCCCACGGATGGGTTTGTCTGTACTCGAGGCAGGGTTGATCCATACTGTCTTTCCCAACAAACCTCTGACATGGGCCACTGGGGCTTTATCCCCATCTACTATATTAAGGAGTTCAGACTGAGCAGGACCCGCTCAGTTGGTGGAACCTCGAGTGTTAACTAACCAGGTAGCCTTTGCCAGATGTTGCTCCCAGTTTCTTAAAGACCCCCCACCCAATGCTTTTAAGGTGGTTTTTAACAATCCATTGTACCTTTCCACCTTCCCTGCAGCTGGTGCATGATAGGGGATATGGTATACCCACTCGATGCCATGTTCCCTAGCCCAAGTATTAATAAGATTGTTTTTAAAATGAGTTCTATTATCCGACTCAATTCTCGCGGGAGTGCCGTGCCTCCAAAGGACCTGCTTCTCAAGGCCCAAGATAGTGTTACGGGCTGTAGCATGGGACACAGGATAGGTTTCCAACCATCCTGTGGTGGCTTCTACCATGGTTAGTACATAGCGCTTGCCCTGGCGGGTTTGAGGCAGTGTAATGTAATCAATCTGCCAGGCCTCCCCGTATTTGTACTTAGACCACCGCCCCCCATACCAGAGGGGCTTCAGTCGCTTGGCCTGCTTAATGGCAGCGCACGTCTCACAGTCACGAATAACCTGAGAGATACTGTCCATGGTTAGATCCACCCCTCGGTCTCGTGCCCACTTATAGGTGGCATCTCTACCCTGGTGGCCTGAGGCATCGTGGGCCCATCGTGCTAAGAATAACTCTCCCTTATGCTCCCAGTCGAGATCTATCTTCAACTCCCCTATCTTTGCAGCCTGATGTACTTGCTGGTTGTTCTGCTGCTCTTCATTAGCTCTACTTCTGGGGACATGGGCATCTACATGGCGAACCTTCACAGGTAACTTCTCTAACCGGGTAGCGATATCCTTCCACTCTTCCGCAGCCCAAATTGGTTTTCCTCTGCGCTGCCAGCTGGCCTCCTTCCATCTCTTCAGCCATCCCCATAGAGCGTTGGCTGCCATCCAAGAATCGGTATACAAATAGAGCCTTGGCCACTTCTCTCTCTCTGCAATACCTAGGGCCAGTTGAATAGCTTTGATTTCAGCAAATTGACTGGATTCACCCTCTCCTTCAGTAGCCTCTGCAACCCGTCGAGTGGGACTCCATACAGCTGCTTTCCACCTCCGTTTCATCCTATGACACGACAAGAACCATCAGTGAATAGGGCGTAACGTGTTTCTTCTACTGGCAACTGATTGTATGGCGGAGCTTCCTCAACCCGGGTCACTGGCTCTGGCTCCTCATCTGCGACGCTAAAGCTTTCACCTTCGGGCCAATTTGTAATTATTTCTAGAATCCCAGGGCGATTTAACTTCCCAATTTGAGCGCGCTGCGTAATGAGGGCAATCCACTTACTCCAAGTAGCACTGGTGGCATGGTGGGTAGAGGGAACCTTTCCTCTGAACATCCATCCCAGCACCGGTAGTCGGGGTGCGAGAAGGAGTTGTGCCTCTGTACCAATCACCTCCGAGGCGGCTTGGACTCCTTCATAGGCGGCCAAGATTTCCTTTTCTGTTGGAGTATAGTTATCTTCAGACCCCCTGTAGCTCCTACTCCAAAATCCCAATGGTCGGCCTCGGGTCTCGCCAGGTAGCTTTTGCCAAAGGCTCCAGGACAGACCATGGCTCCCAGCTGCAGAGTAGAGCACGTTCTTCACATCTGGTCCTGTCCTGACTGGACCAAGGGCTACAGCATGAGCGATCTCCTGCTTGATCTGGACGAAAGCTTGCTGCTGCTCAGGGCCCCAATGGAAGTCGTTCTTCTTGCGGGTAACCAAATAAAGGGGTCTCACAATCTGACTATACTCAGGGATGTGCATCCTCCAGAAACCTATAGCACCTAAGAAAGCTTGTGTCTCCTTCTTATCAGTTGGTGGGGACATAGCAGTGATTTTGTTAATAACATCTGCGGGAATCTGACGCCGTCCATCTTGCCACTTCACCCCCAAGAACTGAATTTCTCGGGCAGGTCCCTTGACTTTGCTCTTCTTAATGGCAAATCCGGCGTCCAGGAGAATATGAATTATCTTCTCTCCTTTTTCGAACACTTCTATTGCCGTGTTCCCCCAAACAATGATATCATCAATATATTGTAAATGTTCTGGAGCCTCACCCTCTTCTAGTGCAGCCTGGATCAGTACATGACAGATGGTAGGACTGTGTTTCCACCCCTGGGGCAATCGGTTCCAGGTATACTGCACTCCCCTCCATGTAAAAGCAAACTGAGGCCTGCATTCTGCTGCCAGAGGGATGGAGAAAAACGCGTTAGCTATATCAATGGTCGCGTACCACTTTGCTGCCTTGGACTCCAGCTCGTACTGCAGTTCCAGTATGTCCGGTACAGCCGCACTCAGTGGTGGAGTCACTTCATTCAAGGCACGATAGTCTACAGTCAATCTCCATTCTCCGTCAGATTTTCGCACGGGCCAGATAGGGCTGTTAAAGGGTGAGTGGGTTTTACTGACCACCCCTTGGCTCTCCAGCTCTCGAATCATCTTGTGGATGGGGATCACGGCATCTCGATTCGTCCGGTACTGCCTGCGGTGCACTGTTGAGGTGGCAATTGGCACTCGCTGCTCCTCTACCTTCAAGAGTCCTACTGCAGATGGGTTCTCTGATAGTCCAGACAAGGTATTCAATTGTTTAATACCCTCTATCTCCACTGCAGCTATTCCAAAAGCCCACCTGAATCCCTTAGGATCTTTGTAGTAGCCATTCCGGAGGAAGTCTATGCCCAAAATACACGGAGCCTCTGGACCAGTCACAATCGGATGTTCCTGCCACTCCTTCCCAGTCAAGCTCACCTCAGCTTCCAACAAAGTCAACTGTTGTGATCCCCCCGTCACTCCAGCAATGGAAACAGGTTCTGTCCCCACGTGTTCCGATGGCATTAAGGTACATTGTGATCCAGTGTCAACCAATGCTTCATAGTCTTGTGGCTCTGATGTGCCAGGCCATCTGATCCACACCTTCCAAAAAACCCGGTTCTCCCGTGCCTCTTCCTGGCTGGAGGCAGGGCCCCTCTAAGCCAGATTGTCCTTCTTTCCTTGGGCATATGCCTTGGAAGTTCCTTCAAGGGGATCGGACATGTCATCGTCATCGTCATACTTAACATCTCGGCTACGAGCGACCGGAGCTGCTATCTTTTTGGTTATACTTTCTCTTTTCTTCAAATCACGCACCCGTTGTGCCAAAACAGCGGTGGGTTTTCCATCCCATCTCCTCATGTCTTCTCCAGACTCACGCAGGAAAAACCATAACTCAGCCCGTGGGATGTACCTTCTCTCCCCATCAAAGGAGCGCCGGTGTTGGACACCAGGGCTTCTAATTTGTACGGCTGAGATTTGAATAAGGTCCTCCTTAATCTCTTCCCGGAGTTTCTTATGATTCTCCTCTATTTTGTCTTCTAGTTTCTGCAGTCGGGTTTCCACTGCTGCAATTCTGGCATGAGTTGGGCCATGCACAGCATCTGCGTACGCTCGAAGCTTCTTTGCCATATCGAGCACAGTCTCATATGTATCATCTCGCTTCATTATTGCTAGGGCAGAAGCGTATTCAGGTGGCCCAAGTCGCACAAGTTTCCTCCACATTATCGGAGTGCATGGTACCAGGTCCGGATTCCTAGTTGTTGTGTCATCTGAGAAAATGAGCTCTGCGACCGCCATCTCTCTCAGGCGTTGGATCCCTTGTTCTATGGTCTTCCACCGTGTCTGCTGCATATAGAGATCATCCGTACACAGGTACCGTTCTGCTACGCTTCTTAGGACCCGTTCCCAGAGGCTGTGAGGGTTAGCCCCCCTCATCACACCTTGATCGATGGCAGGATCATGTGACAGGGATCCCAAATGCCTCACTTCAGTACCATCCAAAATCGTAACCTCCCCTGCAGCATCCCAAAGGCGGACTAACCAACTAATAATAGATTCGTCAGGTTGTCGGCTGTAATCCTTTCTTAGGCCTCTGAGGTCCTTCAGAGAAAAGGAGTCAATATTGGCTCCAGATTCTGTGCCCCTTGATGTGGCCTCTGATTTTGGTGAGGGTCCTTCTTCTGCATCATCGTCATCATCCTCCACCTTCCGATCGGTCTTGCCTTTACACTTTCCACCTCTTGTATTAGCTGCAACAGCCATGGTTTGAGGCCTATTGTCTGATTCAGCTGCTAGCCTGGAGCCTGGGATGTTAGCTGCAGCCTGGGTCACTGGGATAGTAACTAACTTATCTCCCTGTTCCCTTTCTGCTATCTGCTGCTCCACAGTATCTAGCAGAGTACGGTAAACAAACGCCAAGGCCCAGCTCACTGCAGTAATCCTTTCTTCCTTAGTATTACCATGGCACTTCTCCCTCAAATACTTTGCCACCTCGACTGGATTCTGAATTTGATCAGATGGAAAGTCCCAGTCTATAGGATCAGAAAATTCCTTTAAAGTCTGGCCCATATCCTCCCATTTCCCACTCCAGTCAAGATTTTTCCTGCTTTGTTTTACTCCTGAATCAGGAGTCTCTCTAACCCCTCTAGAAATCTCAGCTTTCATTTTATATACACTCCAGACAGTATAGACAAGGCTTAATAAATTAAATGCCAGAAAGATGGTTTCTTTCAAACTCAGGGGAAAGTCAGTATTTTCTAATAGAGATGTCAACAATTTGTAGGAGAAGAAGGAGGACAAAGGCTGAAAAGCCCCTTCCTCTTCTTCTCCCCAAACAAACTGAGTACACAGCCATGACAACAATCCATACATTCCTGAAATAAAGTCCAGCATTGTTATCCGACACATCATCACACATAAGGCCAGCACAATGATTATTCTGGTTAGTGCCCCCCGCTTACAAAAGCTACTTATTAGGGACAACATCAGAGCTATTTTGGGGTAAGGAAATAACCCTAGGGACCACAAAGGTATTAAAACTTCAAAAGCCCCTAGGGACCAGAAAAACCGGCAAGCTTCCACTCCAAATGACATTATGAATCACCAATATGCCCACAAAACAACCAAAACCAAAATATTATTGTTATAGGTTTTTTTTCCACTCTTTTTGGCCTCCGATTTTCCCGGCCAACGCACCAAAAAGTATACTGTCCTGGTTTAGGACAAATTAGGGGGAAATCTCCAAAAGGGAGCCCCCCCCCAAAACAGAACAAACCTCCAACCACCCCTCCCCCAACACCGGGTTCGGGAAGGAATTCCTCGGAGGAGCAAAGTGGAAAACAAAACCTATTTATTTACAAGTAACAAAAAGAACACTCCCCAACACAAGAAAAGAAAAGGGACCAGACTGTGTTGTGAGGGCACCGA
This sequence comes from Zonotrichia leucophrys gambelii, assembly GCF_028769735.1. Taxonomy (NCBI): domain Eukaryota; kingdom Metazoa; phylum Chordata; class Aves; order Passeriformes; family Passerellidae; genus Zonotrichia; species Zonotrichia leucophrys. The sequence continues at coordinate 42,551 of NW_026992343.1, read as the reverse complement.
GCTTCTGTCGCAGGCTTCGGGTGTCCTGGAGCTCTCAGGCCAGATCCGGAGCCGGTCCAGTATCTTCAGGGGAGGGTAAGAAAGAGAGAACAAAAGAAAAGGGAAAAAAGGAAAAAAAAAACAGCGCAAAAAAAAAAGCAGAAAGCAAGCAAGCAAGCAAGCAAGCAAGCGGCTAGCCAAGCCAAGCAGCAAAAGCCCAAAGCCAAAGTGCCTGGGCACACCCCCCCCACCCCCACTTCCCCATCCGGCCACAGCAAGACGGCCGGGGCTGGGGGGGGGGGAAAGGCACAGCTGCCAGACACAACACACGATATTGGGATAAAGGCTGAAGGCTGTCACCCCACGACACACTGATAAAGCTAACACGTCTACTGGGATGAATCATCTCCGGCAGGGTAAAAGGCCATTCCAGCAGGAGCAGACCATGGCCACCCACTCATGAAACCTCTCTCTAAGAAGAAGGGAGAGACTGAGCATACAGACTAATGAGCATGAGAAATGAGATCATTTTCCAACAGCAGAAAGAATACTCCTTATGAAGAGAACTAAGGAACTTGCAGTCAATGAACACTAATTCCTTTCTTTGATCAAATGTATAAATACTCAAACACTCTGGGTTCTCATGCTGCTGGCTTTGTGAATTTCTCCCTCAGCCACCCTTTCTGCACAGATCTGTAAATAATTACCTCCACTCAGTGGGTGGATCGGGCTCTTGAACAACGGGTGCTGGAACCAGCCAAGGTGGAACAACACTCGCTGTGGCTCTGACACCCCCGCTCTCGCTGCAGCCGCCCAAGGCTCTGAGCGCTCCTGCCCTGTGCCGGTGACAATGGCCACGTGTCCTTGGAAACGGGGAGTTCCATGTGCCAGGCTGGCCGGGATGTCACTGAGGAGCGGGACATGACACAGTGGGGGCAGAGGGATTTCACAATGGGCACAGGTAGGGAATGCCCCGCCCTGTCCCATCACTGGCTCTGCTCATTTCCAAGTGCAGAAAGGGGCACCCCACCAACCCCAGCAGCTGCAGCTCTGCAAACCAGGGCTAATGAAGTGTTTCTGCACCAAAGTGCTGCACTTGGCTCTCTCTGAGGCAAAGGAGCAGCTCAACACCTCTAACCAGGGCAGCAAGGTGCAGCCCTGCCAGCTCTGGGCCATCCTGTCGTGGGCCTGTCAGTCTGTGAGGCTTCCAGCACGCACACGGTCACTCAAATATCATCTCTTTGACACAACCCCCCGATATTTCCTCATCCCAGTCTCCTCAAAGGAAACAAGGCAGCAGCATGCCCAGGCCCCCAGGTGCTCTGCAGGAGAAGCACACATGGAAAGGCCAGGGAGGAGCATGAACACAATTCCACGCTGACAGTTGTGCTGACTGCAGGTGGCCATTGAAATTACTGATGCACCTGGAAAAACTGTTTTATCCTCAGTTTATGATCGTTTGACTTCCATTTTCCCCGTAACCAAGATTACTCCTGATTTCAGTCAGCTAGCACCAATGAAGCTATTTTCCGGTTGATACAGGGAGAGGGAATAAAAGCATATCATTTAAAATGATTTGAATATTACCACCCAAAGCTTATTTCCCATATCACAAAATGTTGTCTTTGTCTTCAGGATCATGTCCATATCTGCCCCTGTCTCCTCTGTCTGCCACACTCACAATGATAGTATAGTTGGGGCTAAGAAAGGAAGGAAGTAAATTGTAAAACACCAGAAGTAAGATGTATAAAAGAACTGTGTCCCTTTTTGGGAATGACTGGATTGTGTTTGTAATGGATCCCCGGTTAAGGACGGTTGGAAAAGCCTTTGTATGGACCATGAGATGAATCCAAGGAGGTGTTTAAATGGACTCTGGAATGTCAAACAAACTTTCCATATCTTAAAAAGACATTGATGACTGACTCTGCTTTGGAGTTACCAGATTTGACTGATCCCTTTGCACTGTTCATACATGAGTGCCTTGCCTTTTACATTAGCCCCATATTTAGCTGAAATGCTGGGAATGCAGGAAATAACCCTTTGGAAAAGAGCACATTTCTGAATAAATGACTTCACATTGTACTTGAGGGATGGCCAATGCAGCTGAGAGCAGGAGCCACCATGGTCCTGATTGATAGAATGGGCTTTAAAATACATGGGGAAAAAATATGTCAGTTTATGTGCCACAAATGGTAATGTTTTGTGTAGTGCAAAAAGGAGCTCACTGGTTTTCCTAAAGTAACAGGGGGTACTCCTGGAACAAAAGACATGGTGCTAAAGAAAGCTACTGCCTTGAACCTGCTGTGTTCCTCAATCCTTCTGCAAGGAATCAGCATCTCCAATCAAATAGGGACAGCTTTGGGAGCATCCAGTTCCCTGCTGAAGTAGCAATAATGCACTGCAAAGCTCACCTGTTCAGGCAAGCCCAGGAGACTGATGAGCAGAACAAACTGCTGCAGAGGTGGCAGAACAAAGCATCTTGTTGGCAACTCATTCCAAATTTGTGAACCTTTCCAAATCAGACACAGAACACCATGATAGAAACATTCCGCAAAATCCTTAAATGTCTAATTTGGTCCTGAAGGGTGGTAGGTATCAAGAAATCAACAAGTTAGGGTGCCTCAAGCAATAATGAACCAAACTGGAGAAGACAAACATAAAGAAACCCATTGGGGTATTGAAGGTACAGTAGACAGTTTGCTAAGGCAGCTACTTAGTGTTAGGCTGACAGGGACTGCGCTAAGTGAAATGTAAACTCTCCTTACAGATTTTATCAATGCACAGCTTTACAGGACTGCCCTTAGGGATCCCAAAACAGGGAAGTAGTGCTGGATATTAATGACAAGGACATTTTTCTGAGTTAACAACAAGGACATATAAATAATACTTATTGGGTTTTAATGGACACATTTTCTGCATGGCCAGAGGACTTTCCTTGTCACAGCAATAAAACTAGAGAAATACCTCCAGTTAAAAGTAAAACTACTACTAAGATTAGGAATTCCTTTTGGATTCCAGCAAATAAAGATTCTCATTTCACAGCTGAAAGAGTACAAAATTTATGCAAAATACTCCCAGTAAATGAGACCTATTCAGCCCATGGAGGTCATACCCCAGCAGCAAGACTGAGAGAAATAATCAAACCCTAATAGACAAATTAGTAAAATATGCCAGGAAACCTTACTAAAGTGGCTAAAGGTGCTTTCCCCACCTCTACTGAAGATCAGAATTCCAGTGGCTTTTAAAGAAAAACCCATCCCACATGAAATGCTCTACGGAAGACCTTAGCAAGTTCCTATCCCTTCGAGAGGAAGTCATATGATAGGAAATGATACCCTAAACCCCTTTTTACCATCTTTGTGAAAAGCACTCTCATCTCTGCAGAAATTTCGCATGTGAGCATTCCTGATGACTTTGGACACTCAGGTACATCCTCATCAACCTGGGGACCATGTCTATGTCAGAAAGCACAGCAACAAGGCACTTAAAGTGCAAAGGACCATTTCAAGTGTTCCTAAGCACTCCTGCAGCAATAAAAGGGGATGGCACCAGTACATTGATACTCCTGCCCCCAAGGGAAGCCAACCCCAACATACAAGGAACTGGAGGGGAAAATAGAGTCAGCTGAGGATTTGAAGATTAGACCTGTAAAAGCTTGGAAATACAACTTTTGTATGTTGTGTAGAATTAGTTGGAAGAATTGTCATAAAAGGAAAGATGAATCATGAACAGGCAACTATGAAAAATCCTCACTCTCAGCCCACCCTTAGGTCAGCAGCCATCCTGCATAATCTGTCAACCAGCAGCAGCCACCAGGCCAAGGGGAGGCTCCCCAGCACAATTCACCCCATGCCCCCCACAACAGCCTTCCTGGGGCTGCTGCACTGCAGAGCTGTAGGAGCAACCCCTGACCCTGGCAAATATGGACATTTTGTTGAACTTCCCTGGCAAAGGGAACAACCCCAGACGTTGGCACAAAAGGTGACATTTTGTTGAACTTCACTTGAAGGAGAACAGAAGTGCAACGATGGCTCAGGTGTTCAATCAAAAAACACCTCAAGAACGCTCAGTTATGGGGGCTCAACATCATTGCATGGAAACAATTCAGGAATCTGTAGAATGCTGTCCAAGGGAGAAATAGGCATTCACAGCCTTCTTAGTGTCCCCAAATGTTATCCTCCTTCAATCAATTTCATATTCTTCCCCAGAAAAGGTTGGCATTGCTGGTAACACCTCTACCGTTTCAGCTAAACAAATAAATGGCAGGAAACCTAGGAAAAGGACTTTATTACAAGTCCCCGATAGATCTGTGCACGAATCAATATCTTTGTCTCTCTAGATAGGCTGATTGAGTCAGACTAGTTTAAAATATGCAAAGAAATGAACAGCATTTCCATTGGGACACTTGAAATCAATTGTTCTTTAAAACCCATTGAAGCACCTTGCCTCCAACACTTCTCCATGTGTTTTACAAAATTCTTGCAGAGATCTGAATATTCCTTGGCTCACTGACAAGGTGAAGCCATGATTTACAAACAGTCCTAAGAGTTGCTTCAGCTGACACCTTAGAGCAGCCCCTGTGCACTCCTCTGTAACCCTCCAAAACAGGTGATTTGGAGTCAGGGTTGCCCAAACCTCTATGCCTTCCATCACTTCAGGTAAAGATCTTAAATTAACAGAAAAGGTCAGAAAACACACTTATTCTAATAATAAAGTATTTCCATTTGCTGCAATCTCTTCTTAAAATGTGCACAACTTCACAGTAGAGGTAGTGGGCTACACCCTCTATTGATAAAACTCATTCAGTGGGCAAACCTAAGTCTTGAGAAGAATTGACCAGAAGGAAGACACTCCCAATATGATATAAGTGACAATAAGAGAGGGAGTAAATAGTAATGCAACTTCTTTATTACTAAAGTTCAATACTAACTTCTATAATCCTAGAAGAATTTATCTCCTATGTTTTCAACAAATAATCATCTCCTCATTGCTAACTTGAAGAATCCTAAAACAGCTAATCTTCTTTTAAAATAAAAAAGCTGGAGTTCATAGATGTTCCCTTGCTGATGCAGACGACTGGTGCCAGGACTCCACTTGCTGCTGGCCAATTTCAGATACTCATTGCTGAATGTGGAACAGCTTTTTGTGGAGGTACTGGCCCTGCTCTTCATCTTAGAGTAGCTGGGGCTACCCTGTGAAGGAGAAATAAAAAGAAAATTAGAGCATGCCAACATTTCTGCACAGTTTAGAATTTCATGACCTTTGCTTTAAAAGATACTTGAGGCACACTCAGAGGTTACCAAGCCTGGCCAGTTTGTTTTATTCATGTAAAACAGTAAAAATACTCTCTGTTTGACTTTTGAGCTATTTTTCTCTGTGAGCCACCACCCTTCTGGGAACTTTGCAAACTGAGGCTGTTGTAATATAGACCTAAAACCAAACTCTAGACATATCTGAAACCACCACAACAACAACCCAAAGCACATCAGCTCCTAAGGAGGCCAAAACTCATTAATGCTTAAAGCCAGTGATGCAAGTCAAAACTTCTTCAATCTCTTCTCCCTCAAATCAACACAAGCGTGGTTTGTCAAGCTCATGACACAAATCCAAGATGAAGTGCCAATGAGAATAATGGATGCCACTTCCCAACACTCTCACACCAATGCTTCTGCTCCTCTGGGCCTGAAGACCTGGCTCTTTTTGGATGACAAATTCTCCCTCCTCACGGGAATAAATAATTTCAACCATCCTGAGATTAATATTTATAAGCAGGAAATATTTAACAAGTGGAAATTCAACACCAGGACTGAAAATAACTTGTGCCAAGAATGCATCCCAGGCCAGATGCACACGACTCATACGCAGGAGAATTTAGAAAAGAAAACAGCAGATGGCTTGCAACATTTTCAGAGGCGCCTTAGAAGCAGTAGCCTGCACTGCTGCCTTCTGTCCAGTGACATTTGCTGGCAAGAGCCCTAGCACAGGCCTGACTGCACTGCTCCCCTGCAGGGCGAGCCTTGCCCTCAGCCTTGCACGGAGCATCCCTGGCTGTATCCAGTGTGACCCAGGGCCCTGCCGCACCTGCTCCAAAGGCTGCAGCTGCCCCAGAGCCCCAGAGCTGCAGGAGGCCTGACTGCCCTTGACAACATCCCTGCTCTCACACAAGCTGGCAGCAATTTCCAGTGTTTCACCACACACACACTTCTCCCTCCCCTCCTGCACTGCAAATTCGATCAGGGGGTGCAGCACCACTGCTGCAGCTGAGCCTGTGCAACTGCACTGCAGGAAGGGAGGGCCCGTCCGGGCCTGACCCACCTCTGTGTTCATCTCAGCACTTGGCCCCCATACCACCACCTGGCCCATCTCCTCCTTTATTCCTTCTATCTCCCTAGTTCACATTTGCTTGTAAAAAGCGTCTATAGTATTAACTCTGAAATATGGTCTTGCTTGCACCTTAATTCATACAGAGGCTTCTCTGAATAATCAAATTTTACTCCACCGTTATCCACACTGGAGTTAGGAAAAGCAGCACATTAATACCTTCATTGAAATCCAAGGGACACTACTGCTTCAGCCTCCCCAGCTCTCTTCACATCTCTTTGGACATGGTAGTCATCTGCGCACAAGGGCTGGCATTCTAGAGCTTCAAATTTGTCTTTTTCTTGAAACCTAAAGGTGCAGGGGAAATGGAGCCCAGACTTGGAGACAAGTAGGAAGAAGAATGGGCTGTCAAAGGCAGCACTCAGGAAGAAGAGAGGCCACCAGCTGCTGCCTGGGTGTAACTGGGTTACTGCTCAATCCTCTGCTTCTTGCTCCTCACAGGACTGGTCAAGCCAGAAGCCTGAAGCCATTTCTGCAACAGCAGCAAAATAATTCATTATTCTATGATCAGGATCAGCTTTTGCTCCCATTCTAAAAAAGCAGCTTTTTTGAACTGGCAAAGGTTGAAAACACATCTCTTTTAATTCAAAATAGCTGTCAAACATGGAAGACTTGCAGGTAGATATCTGGTCTGCTGCATTCCTACTGTCTCATCTTAGGACTTAGCAAGTCCTTCTCCAAGTCTACTGTTAAAATCCTTTGGGAAGAGGACACTCCATTCAGCAGCTCCAGCAAAGCCTCTCCAAAATGGGGCTGCCCAGTAAGTTTTGTCTACGTCCAACTACTGCTCGCACACCCCAGGAAAAAACTCAGCTTTTGCTGTCACACACCCACATGATTTACTAAAGAGGCACCAGCTTGTTTTAGAGTTTTATGTGTTAAAAATAAGATTAGTGTTTCACTATTACAACCCAGCAGTACATGGTGCTATGGTTGGTTGTGAATTCTCATCAGGATAAACCCAGTCACCAGTAACATGTCAAGAAACTCTTGTGCTTTTAGGTACAGCTGTCTTAAATCCAGCAGGCTCCCCACTCTGCAGACTCAAAAGCTGTTGGCTAACAAGCCCTTAAATTTCTACAAGAGAGTTTCACAAGAGGTTACCAAAAGCCCTTACTGTTGCTCAGTGCCCTTTACTCATCTCCTCCCAAGGAGCTTCTCAAAGGTGCTGCCTCACAAGCCACAGCACACGGCCACAAGCTCCCCACAAGCACAGCAAAGCTCAGGGCCAAGGATGGAGCAGAACAGGACAGCCATGCTGTGCCCAGGCACAGGGAGGGCGGAGAGAAAGTAAGGCAGAGGAGGGAGTGAGGGAATATCACCATTCTGTAGGTCCTGTGTTTTGTCCAGCCACGGGTATAGTGCAGAGCTGGGGTCAACATTGAGAGGGACAGAGAGACAGAGGGAGAAGAGAGCAAGAGGGCCCCATCTGCCCTATCCTCATGCAGCCTCCAATGCACAGGAGATTTTTCACGCAGTTCTGTCACACATGCAGAGCCAGCCCTTGGAGCCCTTCTGCAGGGAATGAGTTGAGGCTGCGGACTAAGCTCAAGTCTCCAGGCAAAGCAGAAAGTTGCCTCAGGACAATGCTGCTCCAATCCTGCAGGATCCTCTCTTCTTGTAACACCCTTCCTGTCACAGCACTCAGAATGTCAGAGGCAAAACATGCTTAGGCCTGCTCCTGCACATTCCCATCACAGCTTTTACACCACCAGCAAGTCTGCTGAAATTTAATATACAGCCCAGAATGTTAAATATGCCCAAAATACCTGAGCAGGTCTTGCTGGAGCATCTCTCTCAGAAGGCCCTGTAGATGTTGCTTGGCTGCTGCTGGTGAGGTTCAGAGATGGAGCTGATTTTCTGTATGGATGGTCCAATACTTCATGTTACAAAGCCTCAATATTAACTGCTATAGTTCTTTCCTTGCAGGGAAAACAGAGTCCTTCAGTGTCAGTAAACAGCATGAAGCTGAGTTGAGGGAGCTTTAGGCAGGATATCAGGAAAACATTCATGGCCCAGAGGGTGCTTGAGCCCTGCAACAGGCTCCCCAGGCCAGTGGTCACTGCACCAAGAGCTCTAGAGGAGTTTGAACAACACTCTTGGGCATAGAGTGTGACTCTTGTGGAGTCCTGTGCAGGGCCAGGAGGTAGATTCAATGACCCAGATGGGCCTCTGCTGGGGCAGCATATTCTAAGAATCCAGACATCATTTCCCAGGGCTTTCTTCAGAAAAGGCTCTTTTCCTTCCCCAAAAGACTGAACTTACCTAGAAAGTATCAACTTCAAATTCTCTCTATCCATTTTACTGTAGCCACGCCAATCAGTCTGAAGGTTTGAAATAGATGTTCCTTCAGACTGAAGGAATTATCCTTTGCATTCAGGTTGGCTACCTACAGGCAGACATTCAGGAAAACAAATGGTCATTACACCTGTATGCAAACTACAGAAATCTAAATGAGCCACTTCAGCTGGGATGGCAGAACGCGGCTCTCATTATATTGAGAATGTCTTCAGGGTGAAAAGGCCCTGACACTGCCCTGGGCAAACCCAGCAAGAAACTTCCCAGGTTCAGGGAATGAGTTCTTAAAAGTCATTTTGGGATCAACTGAACCTGCATCCACTTTGAATTTGAGTCCTTTGACTAGGTTTCAAAATGCTTTTTCCTGGGTATAGAGGAAAAAATCCTATTTAATATAATAATGCTTGCAGAGTTCAACAACAACCCACATCTGTGGAGAATATTTTTAAAGAAAGAAGGAGCTACTGCATCTTTTCATGGGTGTTCATCTTATAAAAGCCTATCAGAAAGAAATAGCAGTGGAACTTAACTCGAAGGAGAATTGGAAAAGCCTTTAATTTGAACAGGTGAGGAAGTAGTAAAATTATTAACAGCAGAACAGCATGATGGAAGAATTTCTGGCACAGGCTCCATGATCTCACCTGCTGAAGGATCTTTCCAAGGGAATCCCTGTCCTTTGGCCTGACCGCATCTCTCTGCAGCCAAGCACGCAACTCTGGCACCTTGTAATCCCTCAGGGCAAGTAAATTAATCACCCTGTCCCTGTAGGGTCGGCCGTAAACAGCAGCGCAGCTGCTCCAGTCAATCTCTGCAAGTCTCACAGGCATCATCCTCTTCTTCTCAGGCACAGGCCCTGAATTATTTTCTTGGGCTCCTCTGACCTCTGCTTTTTCTCCTAAAGTGAGGGAAAACCAGAAACAAACAGTTCAAACTGGAGGTCTGGAGAAGGCAAGAAAGTTGGTACAAAACGATGCACCAAGGCTGTTGAAATTCTATTTGTTGGGTATTTATGGATCTATAACAATCCAAATCGTAAAGCATTATGAAGACACCATCATTAAGAGCTGGTAAGGGAGTGACAGTGGATGGGAAGTTTTCATCAAAAATTCTTTTTACGCATGGTGCTTTCATATGATTTCCCCAGTTTGTAAGCTCAAGCATGGAGCTACATCAAGAATGATATGGACAGTGGGATTAAATGCAACCTCAGCAAGTTTGCCAACACCAGAGGCCTGGGATGCCATCCAGAGGGACCAGAACAAGCCTGGGAACTGAGGCCCTGGGAACCTCATCAGATTCAATTTGGGCAAGTGCAAGGCGCTGCATCTTTGGGTTTGTGACATGTCCTGCCACCAAGACAGGCTTGGGGATGAAGGTGGGGAGGACTTGGAGGTTCTGGTGAATGAGAGGCTGGATATGACCAAAAACCCATACAGATATCCAGTAAAAAATGAAATGGAAGCATAGCTAAAAGGGGTCCCTCAGTTTAATACCCTTTGCACTTGGATTGTGTGACTCCTTTTCTGCCTGGGTCCTCTGCTCCCTGCTCATCTCTTTGGCTTTGATCATGGCAAGTATTTTATAAAAATGCAATGCCTGGGATCTTTTCACCCTGCCTAATTCTTTTTTCTCACTTTTGGACTTGGGAGTTTTCCCCTGCACCCTGGCAGACACTGGGAATACAGAATGTGTCCGAATTCCATTTTTTTGTTCTACTTCAGTGGTGGAGGTTGGGAGGGAGCTGACACTTGGAGGCAAAGTTGTGCAGGATGTGGAAGGCAGGTCGGAGGAAGAAGGAGAGTGGCCACCAGCTGCTGGCTGGACATCACTGGGCTCTGGGACAATCCTCTGCTTCTTGTTCATCACAGGATTAAGGAAGTCAAAAGCCAGAGGCCATTTCTGCAAAGATGATCCCAATTAGTTTTGTACCCATTCTGAAAAAGCAGCATTTCTGAACTGGCAATGGCTGGAAAAACACCTCTCCTACCTAAAATGCCTGTCATACAAGGAGCTGCTGCAGCTGAAAATGTTCTCTATCTCATTCCTACTTTCTCACTCGCATATTCAGCAAGTCCTCCTCCTGCTCTGTGGCTCAGAGGCTGGGGAGAAAGACACTCCCTTCAGTACCTCTGTCAAAGGCTTCCCCAAAATGGGGAGCTCAGGTTGGTTTTATCTTGCTCCCTGTTTCTGCTTAGACACACCAGGAACACACTCAACTCTTGCTGTCACACACCCACACCATTCCCTAAAGCTGCCCCAAGAAGCTGGTGAGGTGCCGGTCACGGCGTGTCCAGAGCGGAGATGAGAACAACAGAGAGAAGCCCCAGGCTGGCTGTAGGTCTCATTCCTTCTGTTCTCCAGAGGAAATCGTGGATCACAGCCTCTTCCCTACCAAGTCCACACTGGTCCCAACCATGCACATCAGCAGCCCAGAGCAAAAGTGCCAGACACGGCTCCGTGCCAGCCTGCTGACAGAAATCCTGTGGGCAAGGAGACAGGCTATAAGAGGATGCTGGGGCTTGCAGCTATTCCTACCCTGGCTGGGAAAAGAGCTAGGGGAAAAACAGAACTGTGTCCTCTCTCTTCTGTTTAAAGACAATTCTTTAAGGTATTAAAAATAAACCTTTCATGAAGTGTTCTCCAAGATTCTTTCAAAAGGTTTGCCTTGCCCTCTTGTATTGGTAAGAAAACAGGCCATGTCTTGGTTTTAAGTGTGAAAAGTCTGAGGCATTCCCTGGTGATTGACAGTCCCCTCCTCACCCATGGAACAAAAATGGGAGCCTAAGTGCGGCATAGGACAGAAAAACAAGTTTCCTACAAATGCCTCACTACAGGAATTTGTCCTTATTCTAGACTTCCCTAAGATTTCTCTTCAAACAGTAGCACTGGCATGTCCATGCATGTTTTAAGTACTAGATCTCCCATATTATCAAGAAGCCTGCACAGACACAGCCAGGAACCAAAAACATGTCCACATCTTGTCCTTAGCAGAGTTCCCTATGCACCATGAGAAACAAGTCATGTGTGCAAGCCTGTTACAGGCTTTGACATTGCAACCATCTTGGAAAGCATACAGGAATCCCATTAGAAGTACATGCTCCAGGTTCATATGATATAAAGACAACACCACTGCTTCGTATCACAGCTTGGACATCAAGAGCAAGTGAAATAAAACATCAGACATGGTAGAGAATATTTTAAAAATTCAGAAAATACCTGAGCAGGTCTTGGCGGCATATCTCTTTCAGAAGGTCCCAAAGATGGTGACAAGCTGGTACTGGTGGCATTTTGAGATGCAGCTGGTTTTCTGTAAGCATGGTCCAACATTTCAGGTTACAAGGAAAAAATATCAACAGTCATGGCTCTTTCGTCACAGGGAAAACAGACCTTCATTTCCCAGAGGGTTTTCTGAAATGCTTCTTGTCCTGAACTTACTGAGAAAGGGTCACCTCCAATGCCTGTCTATCCCTTTCACTGTAGCCAGGCCAATCTTCGTGAATGTCTTTAAAGAAATGTTCTTTCAGACTGAAAGAACAGGTTGCATCCAGATTGGCTACCTAAGGACAGACATTTCAAACATACATGTTCATTACACCTGAAATCAAACTACAGATGTAAAACTGGTACTGCAAAGCTAAAGCAAAGCTGAAAAGAAAACCATGCAGCAGTTTTCCAGGACTTTTGTTCAATGTGAAGAACAGAGCAGCTGACATGTAAGAGGCAACAAGATTAAACTGAATTAACTGAAGATTAACTGAACCCCATTCGGGCTGTAGAAATTTGGATGTAAGTAAACTCCCAACTGCTGCAAGCACAGAGGAAATGGACACTATGAAAACCTCTCCCTGCACCTGGGATCCAGGATTTTTGGTCTTTAACACAGCTTGGAGAGTCAAAGTACACTATGCCAGAAGTCTCAGTCTTCACCATCTGAAATACATGGAGAGGCCAGGTTTTTCCTTTCTGTTTCCTTTTCTTTTGAGTCAGACATGAAGAACATCATCTCCATGGGCAAATCCCTATTTTTCCACCCTCAGGAGGACACCAGCTGCCCTCTTGTTTCCCCCAGCTGCATTGCCATGGCAGAGCACAGCCTGGGCCTCTAGCAGGGCATGTTTTCACCATCCCACGTCGCACCACAGGATGCTGGCATTTGTCTCTGCAAACAGAACTGCTTTTCTTGCTCAAGGGCCTCACAGAGGAAACTTCAGCTTCCTATGGAACACTTGTATACCTAGAGCTACACTTCAACAATTTAAAAGTAACCAAGATACCCAGAATCAGGAATTCATTTCTTAAAAGCAGAGCTAAGGCTGTGTTGGAAGGGAAGGAAGGCTGTGAGTATAAGAGCTCAGCAAGTTCACACAACTGTTTTTTCATCTATACCCAAAAACAACACACCTCCCTATGAAGTTCAGGAAAAGGTGAATAACAGTTTTCAGGATGAAGTGCTGTTCACACAGGCCTTTCAGAATGCAAACCAGTACCTTGAGGCAGTTGACATTGCAAACAAGAAAATACTCCTTCAAAACCCCCTAAACATTGACATAAAGAAGAGAAAGGTAGAGATTTTTCACCTCTTATGCTCTAAGGAGCTGAGCTTTGAAATCCTAGAATCCCTTCTTTCATAGCTGAAAAGGAAATATTGGTATTTGAGATGCTACTTAATGCTTGCATATTTCAGCAACAGCCTAGAGGGGTGGGGAGTATTGAAAAAGGAAGGAAACAGCCACTGCATCCTGCAGTCAATGTGAATTGTATGGATGATAAAGAAATAAAGACAAAGTGATAAAGAAAACCAGGGGAACTAAAAGAACAGCTGAAAAGTCACTGAATAATAATAGGGTTCCAAGGAAGCTGAAGACTCGATCCACATAACAGCAAAGAACCCCTGTGCTCAAATCTGGGCCACCACCTCTCTCATGGGGGATTTGTCTGGAACACCTTTCCCTGGAAGGCAATCCCCACAGATCCCAGCAGAAGCCAGGTACCACTGAGAGGCCACCAGCTCCGTTCAAGTGAAATGCTGCCCTATGCAGCTACCAAAATTCTCTCCTCTGAAACCTTTGCAGGATATTTCAAGGACCTCAGCTAAGTGCTTCACCCAATTGAGAGTTTCAGTCTGTGAAATTACTCCATGAAACAGTCAAACACTGCAAGGAGAAGAGTGAGGATTAAAAAAAGTCATGAGAAGCAACAGCATTACAAAGAATTTATCATTGCCAGTCATTCTAGGAAAACAGCGACAATGCCTCCAAAGTTTGGAAGGTTTCTTTCTTTCCTCACAGGGACTTGCCGTTGGGGGGAAACTGGGTAAAGCTGATGGAAAAATGTAAACAAGGAGCCTTTCCTAAGCATCTCATTAGTTTCTGATTGAAACCCCGAAGTAAGACAGCTAAAAGTTAGCATTGCCAGCAGCAACTCCAGGATCTCACCTCCTGAAGGATCTTTCCAAGGGATTCCTTGTCATTTTCCACAATTCTCTCTCTCTCTAAGTGAGAAAGTAGCTCTGCCTTCTTGTAATTCTTCAGAGCCAGTAAATGAATCACCCTGTTTCTGACGGGTCGTTGAGAAACAGTCCTGAAAGGTTTCTGGAAGAATTTGGCAGGGTTGGTGGGCATCGTTCTCTTCCTCTCAGGCACAAGATCTGGAGAGCTCTGTAGGGCTCCCCTGAGATCAGGTATTTTCACTTCAGTAAAGGAAAAACAGAGGAACAATTGTCAAATGGGGGACTGGGAAACGGAAGGAAGTTGATTCAAAAGGATGTACCGAGACTGTTGAAGCTCTATTTGCTTAGCATTTATGGATCAGTAAGGATCCAAACAGTAAAGCATTAGGAAGAAATAGTCATTAAAAAGACCTGGTAAAGGAGAGATATAGGAGGGGTGGTTTTTATGAAAAATTACTTTTATGCATGGTGCTTTTATATGATTTCCCAATTTTTAAACCCAGGCATTGGCTATGTCAAGAATGACATGGACAGTGGGATTAAATGCACCCTCAGCAAATTTGCCAACAGGCCCAGAGGCCTGGGATGCCATCCAGAGGGACAGAGGGAGAACCTTGGCTAGTAGGGCCCTAGATTCAACCAGGGCAAGAGCAAAGTGCTGCATCTTTGGGGCTGGGACATGCCCTGGCACCCAGGCACGCCTGGGGATGAAGGTGGGGAGGACTTGGAGGTGCTGCTGGATGAGAGGCTGGGCATGAGCCAGCAACGTGTGCTGGCAGCCCAGAAAGGCAACCGTGTCCTGGGCTGCATCAGGGGAAGCGTGGCCAGCAGGTCAGGGAAGGGGATTTGACACACCAGGCACTGTTCTGAAACCAGGAATGCGTGCTTGATGGCTGATGGAGACTTCATGAGTACTGGGGAGAAATCCAGGAGCTTTGTCTCTTCCACCCCACACACAGAGACCGACCTTTCTTTACATTCCCCTTCAATCTGTCAATGTAGGTCCAACTTTTAATGTCTTTCTCCCCTTGCTGTTCCCTGGACCATGCCTCTCTGATATTTGCCTGCAAACCTAATTGCACAAACATCACACACTTCTGTTATTTAGAACAATGTAAACATGCCAGTTGTCAAGTAAAGGCACTACTAATGTTTTGAGAAGTTCAGTCTGATGTAGATACAGAAACTCCCCACAGCATTCAAGCAAAAGACCTAAAATCATACCCCTGAATGACTTCCAACAAAATAACCTGAAAACATAACCAAACACTAAGATTAACATTAGATAAGAGTTCTTCACCCAGAAGGTGGTCAGGCATAGGGAAAGGCTCCCCACATCTTAGTGGGCTCTTGGCACCAAGTCCAGCAGAGTTCAGGAAGCATTTGGAAAAGGTTCACAGGCACCTAGTGGTATTCCTGGGGATGGAGCTGCACTTGCATATCCTTGTGGATCCCTTTCAAACTCATATATTCTCTGATTCTGTGACAATTCCACAATTGACTCTCTACTGCCTGTCCTCAGACCCCAGGTATTCAATGTTAAATGTTCCCTTAGGATCTATGTCGACCACACCAAGAATCACACAAATCATCAATCACATGTGAAACAGAACATCCCCAATGAGAAATTCAGAAGTTGAGTTCTGTCTCTCCAAAAAGCCACCATGGTGCTGCCTTAAAATGCTCGGCACAAGGCTAAGGCAGAGCAAGAGCTGCACTTGCAGGGGCAGGGATGTCCCTGCAGGCAGGTGACTGCAGCCACAGCCAGGTCAGAGCCTGTTTTGCTCAGGGCAGCTGGCTGGGCCTGGCTCAGCTCACTGCTGCAGGCAGCGCCACTGAGTGCCTGGAAGGGGAATGTGCACCTGGTGTCTGCCTGGAGCCAGGCTCCTTGGGGAAACTGCACTCAGAACAGGTTAATACAAATGGCACCACCTAAGCACATTGTGCTTTGAGGGGAATGTTGGAATCTGTGGGAAAGATGACATCAATATCTTCCTTTCAATTTCCTTGAAAAGAACCCAGTGTAGTATTGTGGTAACATCACTTATTAATTACCAAGATGAAAAATTAAATCAAGCATGGTTTTCCATATTGATCTTATGAAATTCTCTATGCAACTTTCTCAAGGTCACTCTATTCCAATTTCTCAATTTAATTTAATGCATATTGACATTGCCTAAGTTTTACAAACCCAAAGCCTTAGGTACCAAGTCTGTGAATTTAAATGCATAAGGTGGTCCAAACCTTGACCTCCATGCTCCAAATTGCAACCCATCAAGCAGTATGGGAACAAGGAAGGACTGGCAGGCTTTCTCAGGGGAAATAAACCAGTGTCTGAATGCAGTGACAAGAGACTGCAAGGCTGACATGAGACCAAACCACCTCCAGATAAGAGCTCGAAACACTTGAGATACTCTTTCCAATGAATATGCTGCAAAAATGAATTACCAAGTCGAAAATCTTACAAACACTGACCAAAATATGAAAGCCAACCATACCTCCAAGTGGGTTACACGATCTGACACGTTGCACATTTCCATTGTGCGACACCTCACTGGCATTTTGCTAAAAGGAGAAAGAAATTCTCGGTAAAATATTCAGCCTAATCTCCATCACTGCTGATTAACTAGGCCTTCCATTTTCAACAAGAGCTGTATTTGCAAAGGTTTGCTGTCACATCACCAAAAAGGGCTGCTTTGACACAGCTCTCCCTCTGAAATGAGCCAGCTACAAAAGTGCCCTGAGAGAGCCACCCTCACTCAGCCTCTAATGCAGCCAAGCCTTCAAGCAGCAAGTCATCCTTTCCCAATTGCTGGAATTTATAGGCACAGGCTTCCCTTGAAATCAAGTGCCTGAGTACAAGTGAATCGGTCATTGCTAAGCAAAAAATCCAGAGAGGCTCACAAAAAGGTCTGGAATTCAGGGCAGCACCTGACACTGGGATTTATTTGGCACTAAGAAAGCGCATCCAGAAGTCAGCACCAAGGACAACTCCAACTGCAAAAACATGAATTTCAACTGTCACAGACACCAAAACCCTTACTCTTTTCCTCAGCTCTTGATGGAATTATTTCAACAGATGTATAATAGTTTATCCTAAGTTATAGGAAATAGTTGATCCTAAGTTAGTCAGAGGTTACAAAATTTGGGTGCCTGGCTGAACTCATCATTTAGTACACTATGTAACACATTGCATTGGAACTCAAAAATCACAAATATCTATTGGCATAAGCATATTTTTTAGCAAGAACAACTAGTGCCATCCAACTGCTTCATTCTGAAGGCAAAATTGGCTGAGATAAAATCTTAAATGCTATGATAAATGGACTGAAAATTGTGGACTAATTACCATGAGAAGGGAGATATCACTACCCAACAGAAGATAGAATATTACTCTAGGGAAGGAATTCTGTAATTTAGAACCAATGAAGATTGATTTCTTTGTTTACTAAAAGTGTATTGTAACTAGAAAAGCTTTGAAATGGTGCACATGTGGGTGCAGTTCTCCACTATGCATCACAGCCAGGAATAAAGTACGGGCTACTCCTAATACTAAACAAAAATTTTAGAGAGTTTCCTTTACCCTGACATATTCGGTAAGTGCAGTACAACCATGTAACCATAGGAAATCCACACATTTTGGCCATGAGCCATGACCAGAGCGTGAATTTCCAGAGTGTCAAAGCACAGAGAACATGCGACTTCCACTGGCACATCCTCAGTGTCATTCTTGAGTGCCACTTGAATCCATAAGAGGAACCTCCTACTCCCACCGGCACCTCATCCATGTCATACCTCAGAGCCACTTCCATCAGAGAACCTCCCACTTCCACAGACACCTCCTCGGTGTCATTGCTGTGAGTCGCTTCCCCCCGGGCAGCTGCCTCAAAGGGGCCCTTGGAGCACCAGTGGGGCCCCAGCCCTGCCCAACAGCTCCCGCGGGCTCAGCAGCACCTGACACCAACACCATGACCAGGCCCCACCCGCTGCCAACCCACAGAGCCCCACACCTGCCCCTCACCTCTTGCTCCTGGCACCTCTGGCTCACCCTGACGGGCATGGCAGTGCTGGTGGGGACCCTGTGGGACGCAGTGCGGATTGGGGCCCTGCGGAACTCACTGGATCCTGCCCAGGCCCGCAGCTCCGCCATCCCGCTCCACCTCGGCTCCTCCCGCTCCCACACACACTCTGATCCTGCTGAATAACCTGCAAATGTAGAATACTTCTTAGGAAAATGTGTTCCTGGATGTTTAGCTATTGCGCCTTTCAAGGCTCATAAAGAAGAAGGGAGATTATTCCCATGAAGCATGAAATAGCCAATAAGCTGGAAGTGATGGCCAGGCCTTGGAAAGGCAGGTGACTTCCTGCCTGAATTGCCTTGTTGAGGTGCAAGGCTCTACAGGCTCCAGTGACCTCAGACACAGGGCAGTCAGCAAGACTTAGGAACAAGGATGCACCCACTGATGGTGGACACCAAGAATGCAGAAATTGTGGGCACAAGGACATTTGGAGGCTCCCCTGAAAAAAGGAAGAAACTGATAAAGCCAATGCAGCAACTGGGCTGAATCAGCTCCAGCAGGGTAAATGGCCATTCCAGCAGGGGCAGACCATGGCACCCACTGGAGAAACCTCTCGCTAAGAAGAAGGGAGAGACTGAGCATGCAAAATAATGAGCATGAGAACTGAGAGGATCATTACCCAACAGCAGACAGAATACTCATTAGGAAGAGAACTAAGGAACTTGCTGTCAATGAACACTAATTCCTTTCTTTGCTCAGATGTATAAATTCTCAAACACTCTGGGTTCTCATGCTGCTGGCTTTGTGAATTTGTCCCTCATCCACTCTTTCTGCACAGAACCGTCCTCCACTCCGTGGGTGGATTGGGCTCTTGAACAACGGGTGCTGCAACCAGCCAAGTTGGAACAACACTCGCTGTTGCTCTGACACCCCCGCTCTCGCTGCAGCCGCCAAAGGCTCTGAGCGGTCCTGCCCTGTGCCGGTGACAATGGCCACGTGTCCTTGGAAACGGGGAGTTCCATGTGCCAGGCTGGCCGGGATGTCACTGAGAAGCAAGACACAACACAGTGGGGACAGAGGGATTTCACAATGGGCACAGGTAGGGAATAGCCCACCCTGTCCCATCACTGACTCTGCTCATTTCCAAGTGCAGAAAGGGGCACCTCACCGACCCCAGTAGCTGCAGCTGTGCAAATCAGGGCTAATGAAGTGTTTCTGCACAAATGTGCTGCACTTGGCTCTCTCTGAGTGTCCAGGTTTAGAGCAAATTTGGGGAAGAATCCCCCAAAGGAGCTCCGGTGGGAAAAGCAGATCCAATCGGCCACTCCCCCCAACTGGTCCGGGAAGGAAAAATACCTCCTTCGAGAAAGGTGGAAAAAACCTGTTTATTAAACAATAAAACCAAAACAATATCAAACAACGAGAGCCCCTGCCACTCTAAAAGAGATGACAAACTTAGAAAAACCCCGGGTTCAAGCAGCGGCTCACTCAGTCTCTGATCAGTCCCTCAGGTGCTGGAATTGTCTCAGGGCGGGCCTGGCCCGGTGGGCCCCAGGTGCAGCTGCTGGTGCTCTCCTGGGTGCTCAGTTCAGAGCAGTTTCAAGAGGTCCAAAGAAAAAGGAAAAAAAAACAGTCCAGGGAACTTCTCTGCCTCAGCTAGCTAGAACTAACTAAAAGCAAAGGAGAGCTCTGTCCCGCTGTCTGTTCATCCACAGACAACACAGCTCAGCAGCAGGAATCTGGAGGAGGAGTGCAGTGTCTGAAAACAAAACTGCGTGCTTCTTCTCTCCCCGCCTTCACTCTCTGGAACACTCTTAAAGGTACAAAACTTATTATTCAACATAAACAGAATGAGATGATTTGGGATAAAAGCATCATATAGTCAACTCAGGACACTGAGGCAAAGGAGCAGCTCAACACCTCTAACCAGGGCAGCAAGGTGCAGCCCTGCCAGCTCTGGGTGATCCTGTCATGGGCCCGTCAGTCTGTGAGGCTTCCAGCATGTACACGATCACTCAAATATCATCTCTTTGAAACAACCACCCGGCCTTGCCTCATCCCAGTCTCCTCAAAGGAAACAAGACAGCAGCATGCCCAGGCCCCCAGGTGCTCTGCAGGAGGAGCTGACATGGAAAGGCCAGGGAGGAGCATGAACATAATTCCAGGCTGACAGTTGTGCTGACTGCAGGTGGCCATTGAAGTTACTGACACATGTAGAAATGTATATTGCTCAGTTTATAATGGTTTTACTTTCATTTTCTCCAGACCCAAGATTATTCCTGATTTCAGTCCGCTGGCACCAAAAATAAGTGTTGTCCAGTCATTACAGGGAGAAATAATCAAGCATGTTCTTGAAATTGGGTTCAATATTACCATCCAAAGCTCATTTTCAATGACATCTTGTCTTTGTCTTCAAGACCATGTTCATATCTTCCCATGTCTTATCTCCCGGATGCGACAGTAACAAGGACAGTGTTTTATGGGGACACAAAAGGAGGAAGCAATTTGTAAACACCAGAGCCAAGATCTGTAAAAGAACTGTATCCCTTTTTTTGAATGACTGGATTGTGTTGATTATGGATCCCTAGTTATGAAATATTGGAAAAGCCGTTGTATGAACCAGAGAGGAATCCATGGAGGTGTTAACACTGGGCTCTGGAATGCCCAACAGCCTTTCCATATGTTTTAAAGGTTATTGATGACAACCCCTGCTGTGGAGTTACCAGATTTGACGGAACCTTTTGCACTGTTCATACATGAGTGCCTTTGCCTTGTACAGTAACTCCATATTTAGCTCAAAGAATGGGAATGAAGGAAGGAACCCTGTGGTATTTTGAGCATATTTCTCAAAAAACAACTAAACATTGTACTCGAGAGATGGCCAATGCACTTCAGAGCCGGAGCCACCACAGACCTGATTGATAGAATATACTTGAAAATAAATGGGAAAAAGGTGACAGTTTACGTGCTGCACTTGGTTATGCCTGGTGTAGAGCAAAAAGGAGTTCACTGGTTATCCCTGAGCAGAATCTTCAAGTAACAGGTGGTACTCCTGGAACAAAAGGTATTGTGCTAAAGACACAATGTGCTTTGAACCCTGCTGGATTTGTTACAAGAATCCTGACTGATTTGATGTCCAGCAAGTTGGAATATCATCAATCAAAAAAAGAAATGTAAGAAAGAGAGAAGACTAAAAGTCCCCACTCTTGGTGGGACTGGCTTTCCTCATGGCTACCAGACCTTTAAAGGCTTAAAGAATTATTTATAACCCATGCTGGAATTTTTGCTGTTTGCATTTTTTCCTGTGTGATAATTAATTGTATTTCAGCTTTCATGAGATGTTTTGCAAATATTTGTAAGAGCAAACATTATTATCATAGAAAAGGAAATAAGTTTTTAGAAGGGAGACTTCCAAGAAAAATCCTGAAAGTATCTATATGGAAGATTGGTGCAAATAGCTTGGGAGGAAGTGATGGGTAGTGGAACACTGAAAGCTCTGAAACCATCTATGTCCCAAGCCAGAGCAATAAAGCTTGTTCAAGAACACTTATCTGCAGCTCAGATAAGCAATATGAAAATGACTACTGTATGGAAGACCACAATGAAAGGTCAACCGAAGTCCAAAAGCTCAGCAAACACCCAGGGGTCTCTAAAGATCCCCAACTAGACCCTCAGAGACTATCTGTACAGACTCGAGCAATTTATGCGCATTTAATGATTTCTGAGAAACAGAATGCATATGTACTGCATACTCCGTTGTGACCTTACGGCTGGTGTTGGCTCTGTCGCCGTGTGCTCCGCGCCAGCACCTGTATAAAAAAGCAGGGCAGACACACACGCAGCACACGTCCAAAACCAAAAAACACCATGCCCTGCCACGGTCGGAGAGGACACCAGAGCAGGAGCCGCAGGCGCTCCCGGCGCCAGGCCATGCGGTGGAGGCTCCGGGCCATGTCCCGCCGCCGCGGGTATCGCCGGCACCGCAGCCGGGGCCGCCGCCGCCGCTACCGCTGAGCCGAGCCCGGGGCTCGCCGCATTCAGCAAGAGCCTGGAGAGCGCCAGCCACGACTCGGCTTGGCTCTGCCAGTAAAGCACAGCAAGCTCACACCACAGCGTTCGGTGCCCATGTGCCAGCAGCAGGTGTCACTCGGTGTCTGCCCTGTGTCTACGCCTCTCTGCTCCCCCAGTGCTTCCCGGCCTCAGGAGCTTCCCCCGTTATCCACGCTTGACTGCTCCACTGTTGGTTGTGCCCCTTAGAAACAGGGCTCCTATTGCATGAGTGAATGCCTTGAGACCCAGCCCCTCAAAAAGTTCCTTTGTCCTTGCTGCACATGTGCCTAGAGTGACATGTGGGTCACCTTCCTGCCAGGTCAGTATGTGCAGAACTGTACTTAAGTGCTACTTCTGGTCAAACTTCTCTGGAGGCAAAAAGGGAGCTGGGGTGGGGGCAGAGGGGGTGATGTCAGTAAGTGAGAGGTTGTCCTGAAGTCCCTCTTGCCAGGACAGATGCCATGGGGGTCTCTCACCCAGAGCAAGAGCCAGGACCCGCCAGGCAGATCCTGTGTCCTGGATCCGATCAGAAGGGAAATCTTTGCAGCAGTCAGGAGCAGCACAGCCAGGGCCTTGGGGTAATTGGATACCACCACCTGCCACGTGGCAGGTGGAAATGGAAGGGGTTTGTTCTTCCTCCACCGGGGTGCTCTAAGTCATGGGGTTTGCCAAGTTCTGTATGGTGAACGATCATGTGTGACTCGTTCGCCTCTTGTACACTCTCCTTTTAGTGTTGTTACTACCATTTGTGTTCTTTTTTCACTGCTGTTTCCAGTAAATTGTTCTTATCTCAATCCGTGATCTTTACCTATTTGTGCTCTTCTCTCCATCCTGTCACAGGGAAAGTGGTGGGAAAGTCAGTGAGTGGCACATGGTCTGAGGTGTATCAGTGTGAGTACTAAACTAGGGAATACCATTCCTACAGCACAACAATGTGGAAAACTCAATTTCCTAAGTTACTTTCCTTGTCTAGTTCTACAGGAAAATCAGCCTGCTGTAATTGAACTGAAAGCCTGCTAGATAACACTTGTTTTAAAGTACAGATTTAATAGAAGTTACACAGAAACCAAAAATTAAATATTGCCAAAGAGTCTTTATAATAACACTTTTAAATATTTTTAAATATATAATGGGAGAAATTCCTGTGATCTTTTTCCAGTCCCACAGTGACATAGAATTCTATAAAGCAAATTACAATTGAATATTTTCAGCTCCTAAAAAAAGTTAAGCAAAATAGCAGAAAGAGTTACATTTGAGCTGCATTTCCAAAGCAGATGGTTGACTTTAATGCTTAAGGCTAAAGAAGAGGAAATGAGATGTGAAAAATGCATGCATTTTATGATTGGCTTTTCGGAAATATTAAAATTAATATTATATGTGTTGTGTTAGAAAGTAATGCTGTATTAATTCTCTTAAGTACTGTGTTAAATATAGTTTTTGGTTATAAAAATTGTTAAAATAGAAACTATGCTATGTAAGATGCTTTGTTTAACAGAAAGGACTTGCAGTGAGATAGCAGCCATAGGACACCTAACTCTTTCAGAGAAACAGAATTTATTGCCTTCTTATCAGAAGAAACTAACTTCTTCCCACCTCAGAGGCGCTGTTAGGATTAGAAGGAAGAAGCTGACACTGACCAGACGGAATCCTGTGTTTGAATGGAATTTATGCATCATGTATGAAGTGTATGAATATGCAGTGGGCTATTGTTCTTAAGGGTTAATCCTTTGTTAGCAGGGGTCCTTTTCTGGGCTCGTGATGCCCAGAAAAAGGTACCCGGCTGTCCGTAACTCTTTGTTTTTATTGTCTCATATTGTCCTAATTCAATTTGTCCAAATTGCTATTACTCTAATTGTGTTAGTATTCTTTTTAACCATTTTATTACTATTAAACTTTTTAAAAATTTTAAAAACAAGTGACTGGCGTTTTTCACAATTTGGTAGCAGAGGATGATTACTAACATCTTGCTGCTGGTGCTTTAGAAGAGTCAGAGTGGGGAAGGCGCGCCCTGCCCTCTTTGGCAGCCTCGCTCTGTGTCCCCTGCGGTGACCAACAGACGCAGGTTACAATCAGTGGACAAAAGGAGGCAATAAAACAAAGAGAAGGGAAAAAGGCTCCCTACAACCGTGGTAATTGGCCCTTTAAGAGTAGTAGTGCACACGAAGAACCCAGGAAGGAAAAAGGATTGGTAAGTATTTCTCGAGGGGGGGGGGGCAGGTACAGGGGGATGAATGTGTGTGAATGAGAGGTGGGCTGCTTGTCCCAGACCTGCCAAGTGAGTGATGAGTCTCCCATGCTGCATTTCCATCTTTTCGCAAGAAAAACGGCCAGTAAAGAGACGAAGCGAGTGATAATAGAGGGAAAGAATCCCCCAGGGTAACTGGGACTGGGTCTCAGGGAGGGGTTGGACCCCTCAGAGGTAGGGAGCAAGGTTTCCTAGCCCAATCCACTAGGAAACGAGACAGGAGGGGCCCCTAAAACCTGCTGGGTTGAGGGATTTATATTCCAAGAGCATCCAAGGGCAGGGTTGAGCAGAATTCTGTCGGAGTGAGGATATACCCAAGAACACTCAGGGTGGGACAACACAGCTAGATTGAGGGATGAAAATTTTGCCTAACAGGATCCAGGGTTGAACAACACAGCCAGATTGAGGGATAAAAAAATGCCCAAGAACATCCAGGGTTGGACAACACAGCAAAACAGATTAAACGCCCAAGAGCATCTGCAGTTGTACCACACCGCTGGGTTGAGGGACAGAAAATGCCCAAGAGCATCTGGGGTTGAACAACACAGCTGGGTTGAGGGAAAAATACCCGAGAGCATCTGGGGTTGGACAACATGGCAGGATTGAGGGAAAAATTGCCCAAGAGCATTTGGGGTTGGATAACACAGCTGGGTTGAGGGATATCCAATAGCACCGGGACTGGCCAGTAACACCTAAACTTGTAATAGGTGATGCGAAAGTTAAAGATACCTTATTGTTGTTTTGTGGTGTGTGAGAGTGAGACACACACAAAGTCAGCCTCAACTTCCCGTGCGGGTGGAAGAGGGAGGCAGTGGAAAGAGGAGTGAGTGACCTGCACACCAGGCCATAACTCCCGGGTAGGTGGGGGCTTCTGGGCCGAAGAGGAGTGAGTGACCTGCAAAACAAGCAAGCATTCCCTGGCCATGTGAGGGGGCTGTAGCTGAAGAGTGTCAAAGACACGCAGACAGCCTCACAGGTGAACAGGCACCCGAGGCAGCAAGAGTCAAGGCCCTTCTAGGGGGCCTGGTGACACTGAGACCTGGAGGTAAACCCCAAGGCAAAAGAGGGAGCCACAAGGACCTGTGATTTTCTAGCAATAAGGATTCACTATGTGTCTTGAGAGTGTGAAGGAATGTGTGAAAGTGAATGAGAAATAAAAGTGAGTGAATGTAGACGAATGAAAGTATAGGTAATGTGGATTGTGCATTTTAAGCCTTACCATATCTCCTTGGAGGGAGGTGGATTGTATTGAAAAGCAGTGTGAGAAAAAGAGGGTTTTTTGGGTGTAAGTAGTTGGAAGAAAAGTGGTATTTAAGTTGTTAGTAAAAAGTGAAAAACGGAAGCAGGGGATGAATAGATAGAAAATTGAAAAATGAGACAGAAGTCCAGTAAGGTGGATACAGGAAAAGAAAATCACGAAAAAATGACCACCAGAAATACCCCAAGATAGCCCTTTGGGAGTTATGCAAACTAACAGAAATACAACTCCTTGCAAAATACAGGGTATGCAGAAGTTGATGAGAAAAAACATGCAAACCTGTGAATTATATACTTTAAAAGAGCATTAGTATATTTAACACAAAAGAGAGGAGTTATATATTGATTCAAGGTATGCCTTTAGAGTAGCACATACCTTAAGAAAAATTTTAAAAGGGAGAAGAAATTAAAGAAGAAATTAATTAACTTAATTAAAGAAGAAAAAGATTAGTACATGAGAAACTTATTTTCGAGGTTTTAGAGGTATTAAAATTACCTAAGAAAGATAGCAATAGTTCATATTAAAGGACACCAAAAGGTAAAGACCCAGAAATAAGAAGAAATAGTTTGGCAGATCAGGAAGCTAAAGATGCAGCAGAAAATAGAGCTGAAAGAGTTAATATTAACTCCAAATGAAGAAAAATTGGAAATTCCAAAGTTTAGAGAAGGAAAAAAAAGGGGAATTAAAACAAGATAGGTGGCGAACAAGATAAATCGAGGAAATAGAAACATCTTGATGGAAGTCAATTAGATAATAAAACGTTTACTAGGGAATAGCAGAGGACATGTATCAAAAAGCCCGGTGGAATACTCAGGCTTTGTGTGATCATTTTTTTAAGGAACTATAGGTGCACTGAGATTTTTAGAGTAGAAAAACAAGTACCTGAAAGATGTATAATTTGCCAAAAGATAACTGAAAGGGTGATGAGAGAAACAATATGAGAAGGTCGTGAGTTAGCTCGTCGACCATTTCAAAGTATCCAAGCAGAAGTTTAGATTTGTTAAGCTCTAGATTTATTTGTAAAAACCGTTTAATCCAGAAGAAAAAGGGTATACCACATGCTGGGGAGGGGGGAGGCTGTAAGAAAATAACATGTTTGAAAGGCAATAAAAGCAAAACGGGGAAAGTATAGACCTGAGAACAAATTACCTCATCCATTCCCGTTCGTTCCCCCCCTCGTTCGCACCACCCCTCCCAGCCCCTGTGCCGGTTCCGGCACAGTCCGTCTGTCCCAGTCCGTCTGTCCCAGTCCGTCTGTCCCAGTCCCGGCCGCCTGGCCCGCGGCCGCTCCGCAGTTCGTGCCGGGGGTGAGGGTCTGTCCTGCCCTGTGGACCGCAGTTACCCCGCTGACCGCACCGAAGGAGGGTCCCGTCTGTCCCATCCCCGGCTGCCCTGGCTCTGTCGGCTCCCGCCGCTGCAGCCGGGGTCAGTCGGCTGCTTTGCCTCTGCGGGATCAGCCACCGTGAGCCGTGTGGGGGCTATCCACGCTCCAGCTCCGCCTGCACCGGAACAGCCCCTCGGGCGATCCCAGCTGCAGACCCCGCCTTTGGAGGATCGAGACTCGGAGTCATGCCCAGTCTCCCCGTCCTGCCCTGAGCTCCGTTCCCTTGGTAACCACAGCTCCGGCTGCTCGGGGAAACTCTAAAGGAATCACTTTATCGAAACACTAAAAGTTCAGTTAGAAGAAAGCCCTCTCCTGATTCCTCCTAAAAATACGGGAGAAAGGCTATAGAAGATAAAAATCCAAAAGAATGGGATAAAGGGATTGGTCTATTTCCATTACAAGAAGTTCTCATAGGAGGGGACAGATCAGAGTTTGTAAATGCTCCTTTGACTTCGTCTGAGGTCTGAAATTTTAAGAAATAAATAAAAGGGATATTTGGAGGATCCCATAGGCATAGCTGAACAATTAAACCAATTTTTAGGTCCAAACATTTATACTTGAGAAGAGATGTGGTCGGTAATGAAAATCATATTTTTCTCAGGAAGAAAAGCAATTATCAGAGCAACTGAAATAAAAGCGTAAGAAAAAGATAATCCGCGGGGACACCCAGAGAAGACAAAATGCCAACTGTACCTCCTGAGTGGGGTTAAAATAATGAGGAGGGGAGTAAACACATGAATCGTTATCGTAATTACATAACCAAGAGAATAAATGAGACAGCATATCAAAGGCGAAATGCCAAAATAAAAGGTTTTTGAGGGACAGCTTTTAGAGGGGAAAGAAGAAACTCCAAATAAATAGATAAGCAAACTTGAGAGAAAAAGGAAAATGGTCCTAAGTAAGCGAAAGATCTGAAAATCTTTAAAGAAATGGGCACATAAAAAAATAAAAAAGTCATAGGCTCTAATTTTTTGGGGGGGGACAAATGCCTGTGATAACTTTACAGGAAGGTCCCCAAGAAGAAGAATTGGAATTTGTAATAGACACAGGAGCAGAGAGAACCTGCTGTTCCAAAAGGTTATAGTGTGAGCAAACATATAGTGAAAGTAACAGGGGCAAAAATAGAACGTTTTACATTTCTAGTCATTAAAGATGTGGTAATTGAGGGAAGAAACTAAAACTTAGATGGGAGATGTGTTATTGGTCCCAGAGGCAGGTAGCCATTTATTGGGAAGAGTCTTACAAGTGCAATTAGGAATAAGAGTTATATCAGAAAATAGGAAAATGACAGCTAGGGTTTTGAAATTAGGCCAAGAAGATGAAGGAAAAAAATCAACAAAGAAGTTTGGACTGGAGAAGGAAATAGGGGAGGATTAAATATCGACTCCATAAGGGTTACAATTGAGAGAGAAGAAAGAGAGAAGTTGAAGTAGAGAGGTAGTTAGGAAACTCTGAGGTGTTAGAATGTCAAGTGATGACGTCTTTGTGCTAGAAGAGAGCAGAAGTGTAAATAAAGGTTTTTTGCATGAAAGGCAGAGAAGCGTCTTAACACATGGTTGTTAAGAGGTTATTCAATGCCACACTGGGGTCCAGAAAAGCCTTAGCAGAACAGGCCCTGCTTGAAGAGAAAAGAGGATATGTTGATTAGAGAAAGAAAAAAAATGTGAGGAGCACCTGAGGACGCCAAGCCCGGTAAGTGCGCTGAGAGAGAGAAGGAAGGAGAAAGAGAGAGAAGAAGAGAGAGAGAAGGAAAGAGTAGAAGAGAGAAGAGGAGAGAGAGAGACAGAGAGAGAGAGAGGGCAAAAGAGACCCAAGGCATATCCCCAGGGTCCCCATACCGGTGGCTGTTCTCCCCTGCTCCGGCCCTGCAGCCAAGTGGCAGCACTGGGGGAAGGGCGAAGAACAGCACTGACAGCAAGGCCGTGAAGAGAGGCGGGGAGGGGGACTAGCACTAAAAGATAAAATCAAAGCAAAGATTGATGACTCTCCAAACTTTACAAAGCGGTTTGTTTTTCTTAAGGAAGAAGTTTTTTGAGGTTTTTTTCTTTTGTGTGTTTTGTTTGCTGTTAACAAGAAGGTTTTTTTCCTGAAGAAGAAGGGGCTGCTGTGGAAAAAGCTTTTTAGCTAAACTCAGAAAGTTTGGAAGAAAAGCAAATGGTAAAAGTTAATGCAGTATTGTCTTTCTTTTATTACTATGCTATTAAGAAGTCCTTTCCAGGTACTACTGAAGCAACAATTAGAATCATGGAAAGAGGGTGAATTCATGCCAGCAGAATCAAAGGACTTGTGAAGGAACCTGAAGAATGGACTATCACATTTAAACCAGGTGATACTGAACTGACTTTCCAATGGGGACCGAGTAGTAATAGTGTGGGAAAACCCAAATGATCCAAGAAATGTACAAAGAATAACACTGAATCAAGAAATAAGATAACACTTATATCACTGTTTTCGAGCACTGCCTGAATAAAACATCTCCTTGGGGAAGGAACACCTCAGATAGAAAGATCAAGAATGTTTTTGTATTCTGACCTTAGCCCGAGAATTGTACAGGGGAGAAGGAGAATTACCATTTCCATTAGTAAACTTTATTTGATTCATTCCAATACTGGACATGCTAGCTGGGTTATAAGTAAATGCTTAAATTGTGAGAGTAATTAGTTCACAAAATTTATGCTCTTATTGCAAAAAGTGGTAAAGTAATAATTTTGTTTTGTGGATGGGAATTATTAGTGCTGGCTGAATGAGAGATACCTGAGGAACAGTAGGAGACCACAGTTAAAGAGCATCAAAAACAATTTGCCTAGAAATTAGTTAAGAGAAAGTGACAAGAAAATAGAGGGCAAGACCAGATTGGCCTCTGTATTTCGCCACCGAGAAGATCAAGTAAACGTGCTGTGAGTTGCAATCTCACAGGCATGGAAGGTGGGAGTATAAGCCATACTTATACTCCCACAATAACAACCTCTGTTATTCCTGTTTCTGGCACTCATTTGTTGTCTTTTCCCTTTCGGGATACCAGCAAGATCGTGTCAAAAATGCTACAAAAAGCATCACACAGAAAGAAACCAAAGTTCCTCTTTTATTACACAAACCTATGTCAACAGC
The DNA here is from genome assembly GCF_028769735.1 of Zonotrichia leucophrys gambelii. Classification (NCBI taxonomy): domain Eukaryota; kingdom Metazoa; phylum Chordata; class Aves; order Passeriformes; family Passerellidae; genus Zonotrichia; species Zonotrichia leucophrys. Next base: position 12,380 of record NW_026992343.1, on the reverse strand, counting down.
CACTGTTATAACCCATCCCAATTAAGAACCTGTAGGCAAAACTGGGTAAATTATTAGATTACACGAAACTTAGGAAAAAGTGGTAATAGATTTAGAATTGAATGTCCAAAAGGAGAGAGATGGATTTGTTTTAAATTTAATCTTGAAGATACGGTTCAAGATTTGGTAAAAAAAAAAAAAAAAAAAAAAAAAAAAAAAAAAAAAAAAAACGAAAAGGTAAAACCAGCACAGCAATATAACTCTGCATTGACTCCAAATTATCTGTTGAATCGTATTACAAGACTCCAAGCAGTTATAGAAATGGTAGCAAATAAAGCTGCCCAGGCATTAGAGTTAATATTAAGTCAGCTAAGCCAAATAAAAACTGGAGGGTATCAGAATAAGCTTTTCCCTCAAAAAGCTGCTAGACCACATTGGCTCCTTCCCCTGTTCCTATGTCTGTTCCTATGTTCCTGAGCCACACCTTCCCTATTCCTTGTTTGGCCCTCATCTTTGTACTGCCCCGAGACCAGGGTCAGCACCCACTGTGTGTGGAGACAAAATGAGACCCTCTGTGTTTGGGTGCTGGGACCTGAACATCTCACTGCATGGCTGAATAAAACATCTGTGGAGATTATGCAAAGGTCCTTTTTGCTTCTTTACCCTGGACTATGCTAGCAGCAATTCAGAGGTGCTACAGAGGAGAAGCTGCAGTACTAGCACCAAGATTTTGGCAACTTGACAATAGGCACAGAAGGTGTGCAGGATGCTGCTCTACGAATTCTTTAACCAGCCATCTCTGGTCCTGGCATATTCCCTCCAGCTTCTGGTGCAGCCAGGGCACCCTTTGATCCAGTAGATGACATTGTTATTTGAAAAATTTGGCCCACACCTTGGGCAGGAGGCCATCCACAGGCTCTGGTCCTGCAGGTCCCTGCTCAGCTGGGGACAGTGTTCCATGTGGAGATGATGGAGCAGCCATCACAGGGACTTGGGGGCTATTTTCAGCAAAGTGGCCAGGCTCTCTCCCTGCTGGACTCTAGCAATTGTTGGGGGAAGCTGATGGCAAATTGTATGTAGAACTTGTAATAAGTAACAATATGTTTGTTCATTAATAGCTAGATAATTTAAATTATAAAACAATAGCTAAATAGCTCTTGTTTAGCAGGATATAATGTTACCTATGTGCAGTCACACATGGTAAAACCTCTAACTTCGTAGGAATGGCTTTGTTTACAAACCCCCCCCCTATAACTAGGTACAGCTACATCTGGTAACAATTACTAACTTCGCTAGAATTGCTTGGTTTGCAAATTCCACCCCATAGATATAGGAGACTCTCTGAAACTAGATACCCTCACACATGGTAACAATTATTAACCTTGCAAGAATTGCTTAGCTCGTAGAATTTAGACTTATAGATATGCCTTATAAGGAAAGCGGCCAAAGAGGAAGACTTGGGGCCTTCATCCCACGACCACCAGAAGGCAGAAAAAGACCCCCTAGCAACCAGAGGAGAAGCACAGAAGACGGACCACGTCATCCAGGAATCCGGAAGCAAGGGACAATAAAAAGCGAACTTTAAAGGGGGAAAGGCGCATGCCTAAGAGGAGCGATGACTCCTGGCCACCCAGCACTGAACCTTGCTTATTCTTGCTTGCATAATAATAAAGATAATTGTATGGTTCTTAAATTTGGTCAATTCGTTTATCACAATTTGGTGCCGTGACTCTGATCTAGAGACAGGGTTGGTTTGAGAATTCAGGGGGGGCACCCCCACCCCTTTGGTGGCCCTGATCTTCTCAACCAACCCCCACTCTGGGCCGACAAACCTAAATTCGAGAATAAGCAAGGAAACATCGGTAACCCTGTAAACTTTGTGCATGAAGATCCGAGCGAAGATGCAGGACGCGTGAGTATACGGGTGAACCGCTCGGTTGGGGCTGGAATCCCAGGGCACAGTGAATGAGACGTCCAACTGTGGACGAAGCAAGAGGGACCCTCTAGTAGTGTGTTCCTCGTAACCCGCGAGGGAGCGAGCCACGACGGAGGGGTGTGTGTGTGTGTGTGTGGAGGTGCCTTGGAAGATGGGGCAGAAGGAAAGCAAGCCTTCTGACCCCATGGGGGAGGGCCCCCGGTTACCCCCAATACCTAAGGATAGTCCATTAGGATTAATGATTAAGTATTAGGATGATTTTCCCTCCAGAAAAGGGAAGGATAAAGCAAAAATGATAAATTATTGCATGGTAGTATGGGGGGGGGGCGGTAAGAAACTGGACTCAGGAAATATATACTAGCCCATTTTCAGATCCTCCGAGGACTAGGTCTGTCAAGCCCTGAACATCTATGTGAATTCTAAAGAGCCAGAAAACCTGGAAGAGAGTGTTTATGCTAAATTGTGGTTGGTAGGAAGTAATGAGCAAATAACTAGATTGCTCCCCCTTAAGGGAAGCCAAGGGGAGGAAGATAAAAAAGAAAAACAAAAAAAAACCAAAAAAAAAAGGTCCCAAGTGGAGGAAGATGAGGACAGTCATTGAGGAAGGAGAGAACAGTGGGTTGTTCCCTCTTAGGGAGAAAGCATTAGGGGGACCCCAAGCTGAGATGGGGTTTGTCACTGTCCCCTTAAACTCAGGAGATGTCCATGAGTTTAAGAAAGAGATGGGAAAATTATTAGAAGACCCTATAGGAGTAGCAGAAAGGGTGGATCAGTTCCTGGGACCAAATATATATACTTGGGAAAAGATACAGTCCATTCTAGGCATACTATTTACAACAGAGGAAAGAGGGATGATTAGAAGGGCAGGAATGAGGTTTGGGATGCCCAGCATGTTCAAGGTCCTGCGGCTGTTGTCAAATGGCCCTTGCAAAATCCCAACTGGAATAATCAGGACCCCAACTATCGTGGTCATATGTAGGACTTAAGAACCATCATAATCCAAGGCATACGAGAGGCTGTGCCCCGGGGACAAAATATAAGCAAGGCATTCAGAGAGTGCCAAGGAAAGGATGAGACCCCCACTGAATGGTTGGAAAGATTAAGGAAGAGTTTTCAGTTATACTCAGGGGTGGATCCAGAGACGCCTATGGGGCAAGCACTCCTGAAAACACAGTTTGTAGCTAAATCGTGGCAGGATGTTCGAAAGAAATTAGAAAAGTTAGAGGATTGGCAGGACAGAGGACTTGATGAATTGCTTAGGGAGGCTAGAAAGTATATGTTAGATGGGAGGAAGAAGCACGTAAAAGGCAAGTTTGGATGATGGTGGCAGCAGTAAGGGAGGGGCAGCGAAACAACCCTCCGCCACGGGAAAGAAATGACATGAGGAGGGGTTCCCAGGATTTAGAAGGGCCCCCAGCGGGGGGGAGAGAAGGAACAGTGTGCTACTACTCATGTGGTGGGAAAGGACACATGAAGAGGGAATGTTCAAAGAGGATTAGGGGGGGTCAAGGGCTCTATTTATTGGAGACTCAAATGTCATCAGAGCCCTTGGTAAAACTTAAAGTGGGTCCCCAGCAAACCCCCATAACCTTCCTTGTAGACACGCGGGCCGAGAGATCAACAGTTCAGTCTTTGCCCCCGGGATGTAAGATTTCGCCTTCAACAGTACAGGTTATTGGGGCAAAAAGGGGAACCCTTCAAGGTTCCTGTAATTAAAGATGTCTTTATAGAATCAGAGAAAAAAAATAGGGGTAGGATCCCTGCTACTAGTTCCTGAAGCTGATTACAATTTATTAGGTAGAGATTTAATGGTGGAATTAGGAATAAATATAAATATTTAAGAAAACAGTTGAAAGTCAGACTGTGCCCCCTACGGGCCACTGACGAGGAGAAGATAAACCCAGAGGTTTGGTATACCCCTGATACAGCAGAAAGACTGAATATAGAGCCTTTCACAGTTATCATCCAAAACCCAGAAATCCCGGTGAGGATGAAACAATATCCCATGTCAGACGATGGGCGAAGGGGACTAAAACCAGAGATAGAATGGTTAATACAACAAGGGCTCTTGGAACCTTGTATGTCTCCCTTCAACACCCCCATCTTACCTGTAAAAAAAAAAACAGATGGAAAATACCAACTAGTACATGATGTAAGGGAAATAAAAAAAAGAACTATTTCCTGGTTCCCTGTAGTAGCTAATCCCCATACATTGCTCAGTCAATTGAAACCTGATGACCAATGGTATAGTGTTATAGATTTGAAAGATGCCGAACTATTTCCTGGTTCCCTGTAGTAGCTAATCCCCATACATTGCTCAGTCAATTGAAACCTGATGACCAATGGTATAGTGTTATAGATTTGAAAGATGCCTTTTGGGCATGCCCCTTGAAGGAAGAATGTAGAGACTATTTTGCATTCGAATGGGAAGATCCCGATACCCACCGAAAGCAACAACTAAAGTAGACCGTGCTCCCACAGGGATACACTGAGTAACCGAATTTATTTAGGCATGCATTAGAACAGATAATGAAAACCTATACCCCAAATCCAGGAATAACCCTTGTTCAATATGTAGATGATCTGTTAATAGCAGGAAAGAGTGAGGAATCAGTTAGGGAAGAAAGTATTAAGCTTTTAAATTTTTGAGTATTCAGGGGCTGAAGGTGTCCAAAAATAAAATTGCAATTCGTAGAAGAAGAAGTGAAGTACCTGGGACACCGACTCAGTAAAGGAACTGAAGTGTCCTCTTATTTGGCACACATGGGATGATCTGATATCAGTGGCTGAGGTCCTCGCTGAGATAACACGGCCACCGTCTAACAGACCTGGGTGCATTAAATGTGGTGATCCCAACTGTAGGGCATGGATAAAAATATTTTGCGGGGGATGTAGGCTCAAATAGTGGGTTTTCCAATCACAATTAGGTGGGGGTATCTGGTGTCATACTTGTGATTGGGGTTGGAGGAGGGAAAACCCTCACACGGCCCTAAGCAAATTTGCAACAGCCCCAGGACAAAGAGAAATCCCTTATAGGGAAGCAATAGCATTAATTGAAAATATAGAGCAGAGGAGACATTGGGCCCTGGCCTGGGCAATACATAACCAATCATATACGATCATCTGCCAAAATCAGAGTGTGATATTAGACCAGGTGTGTGAAGGGAAAAAGATTCATGTCCCCATAGAGCGGCAAGTTGAGCCCCGAAATTGGGATAGTACTGTACATAGCTACTTCCGAATATATAAGAAACGAGCCCGTAAGGCTCAGAGGAAAAAACCAGACAGTGAGACTCAGGCCCTGTAAAGCTCGCTAGGAACGGCAGAGAGTCTGCCATAAAATATGAGAGATCCTTTGCCTGGAGGCCTGGCAGCCTGCCCTTAGGAGTGGGGGCAGGAACGAAAGAAATAGCCCAAATAATGCACCCCCTGAAGACTACCCTTGCTGCTGAGAAGATAATGATCCCTGCAGACCGATGCACCCGGGCTGGCAGGCGAGGCAGAGAGGTAAGGAGGAGCGGGGGAGAGCAACAGGCCACAGGAACAGGAACGGAGCACAGGAATGCTCCAGGTAAAAGAGGAATGGTTACAAAAGGTGAACAAAATTTGTTGCTAGGACCCTGCCCTGTTTGGCGAGCTATTTTTATCATTATAATCCTGAGCTTCCCAACTGCCTGGGGAAACCCTCATCAGCCTTACAAAAGGAACAAGATCCTAGTCAAACGGACCCTGATCACTGACTCGTCTCAGGCCTTTTTGCAATTTACCGGATCTATGGGAAATACCACAGGTTTGAGTTTACAAACTTTAGTTCTGCATGACGGTCTGCCGTACGCCAAACATGAATGGAAGAGGCAGAAAACTTGGCAGCTTCAAGGAGTAGTGGGAGAACAAATTAATATTGGATGTCGAATGGTTAATGGATCAGACTATACAAACGCAATCTCAATCAGTGTTTCCATGGGTCAGGAGGATAAACAAATAAATTGTGAATACCCAGCACAAGACTGCTGGCAAAACTTCACATTAACTCACACGGCAGAGGTAGTCTGTCTCTGGGCAAAAGATACACAGAGCCTTTCTTTTAAATTCATAATAGATACTAAAACACAATCTACCACTACTAAACCTCACATTATCACCGTTTCACCTACACCACCGATCACACTTACATCAAAAATTTTCAAAATAGGACCTTATATAATCAGAAAAAACTGGTCAACAACAAATATTATTCAATCCAGCATGGTCTCTCAAACAGGTCAAACTGCTGATGCAGACCAATGTTTCAGAAATCCAGCCAGCTTGTTCTCCGTTTTTGCAAACATCCTTTGAAGGCTGGACTACTTGGCTCAGGAAACACAGCTCTTTTAAAACAAGGAAACTTAGAGATGTGACTGGTGTTCTAGGCACAGGACTGGGAATTCTGAATAGCATCAATTCGGAGGTACTAATGAACAAACTGGCTGCTACAGCCAGAGATCTGTCCAAATTACAGCACCCACTGAGGTCATCTCTATTGGCTTTGGGGACACACCAGTGGACGTTGTCAAACATTTTGCCAAATTGGGAAAGAGTAAATGTGAACAATCACAAATTGGTGATTGATGCACTTGGTGCCACACAAAATAATGTCTCCTTAGCCCTCAGCTGTATCCAGGCACAATTATGGATGCAGTCAGTCTCTGCTGCAATTATAAGAGAGGGCGAGGAAGGCACTTTCCCCACAGAAATTCGGAAAATAATCTGGGACAATGCCACTGAATTTGAAAGGGAATTCCAATCCTGGTGGAAACTGGTGAATTTTACCTATAACCCTATTTCTAATACAGTCACTGCCTTTGTCTTGACCATACAAAATGCCTCTGTACATCTAGTTTTTCCTGTCATTGCATTAGGAATAAACCATGACGGAGCTGTCCTCTATCCTACAGAACATAAAGGATGGGCCCGTCAGCTTGGTGACAAATGGTAAACTGTTGACTTGGAATCTTGTATTGTACGAGAAACAACTGGGGTTCATCTGTGAGGGCAATGTAATTATAGCTCAAGATATCTGTTTGGACACAGAGCAAAACATTTGCCATTTTGAGATTCGCCCTAACGAGGCTTCTAAAAGAGTTCTTATATACATAGGCAATGGGTGCACGTGTTTTAGAACTCTCTGTGATTTTGTGCTAGTAGATAATATTGTGGTGGGACACTGTTCGGATGGTCACCTACTGCCACAGGTGTCCTAAACAGTATGTGCCATCCCATTGTCGTTCTTTTAATTCTGATTGTACTAGGATTTATTTTGTCAGCAGTTCAATTTGTTATGAATTGGAATATGATGAAAAGGCTAAATAAATTAGCATGTATAATTAATGCACAGAGCTTAACTGATGAAACAGGCCATTTAGCGCTTCCTAGGAAGGAGCTAAAAAGATTTAATGAACAAAATTGGTAAAAAGAGAAATGAGGGTTGTAATAAGTAACAATATGTTTGTTCATTAATAGCTAGATAATTTAAATTATAAAACAATAGCTAAATAGCTCTTGTTTAGCAGGATATAATGTTACCTGTGTGCAGTCACATATGGTAAAACCTCTAACTTCGTAGGAATTGCTTTGTTTACAAACCGCCCCCTATAACTAGGTACAGCTACATCTGGTAACAATTACTAACTTCGCTAGAATTGCTTGGTTTGCAAATTCCACCCCATAGATATAGGAGACTCTCTGAAACTAGATACCCTCACACATGGTAACAATTATTAACCTTGCAAGAATTGCTTAGCTCGTAGAATTTAGACTTATAGATATGCCTTATAAGGAAAGCGGCCAAAGAGGAAGACTTGGGGCCTTCATCCCACGACCACCAGAAGGCAGAAAAAGACCCCCTAGCAACCGGAGGAGGAAGCGCAGAAGACGGACCACGTCATCCAGGAATCCGGAAGCAAGGGACAATAAAAAGCGAACTTTAAAGGGAGAAAGCTGCGCGCCTAAGAGGAGCGAGGACTCCTGGCCACGCAGCGCTGAACCTTGCTTATTCTTGCCTGCATAATAATAAAGATAATTGTACGGTTCTTAAATTTGGTCAATTCATTTATCGCACTCCTGTTCAACCTGCTCAGAAAACCTGACAGCTTCTATCATTCTTCTGCAGAGTGGGCATGCGGGATTTCTCTTTGCCCACTGTAGGATGCAGCCCAGGCAGAACTGGTGGTGACAGGGCAGAGAAATTCACATCCATCTTAGTGACCTGGCAGATGGGGCAGTTCCATTCTCTTCCCATGGCTATGTCTGTCTCACAGCAGGAGGGAAGAGCTGAGGACCAAGAGCTGCTCTCATCAGCAATCTTGCTTGGAAAGAGCCCAAGCTTCAGCCAGAGTGGTCCAGGCTCTGTCAGTGCCCAAATATAAGCAGAAAGGGATGTTGTATCACAATCCATTCCTTGGTGAAGAAGGTTCACAGTGTTACAAATATAAACGAGACCAGACTTTCTCTAGAGAAAGAGGTTCTTATTTATAAAAACAGCTGCAGAGAACAGAGTACAGAGGATAAGCCCAAGCACCCACTCAGCGACCCAAAAACAGAACAGAGCACTACCCCCAAGTGCACTGGGCCCTCCCCACAAAACAAGTCTCAAAAGAGAAGAACACTGACCCAACCGAACTCCCCCCACTTATAGCCCCCTTCAAGTCCAGGATTGGTCCATTTTGGATAGGCATGATGATTGGTCCATTTCCAGGCTTCTCATTGGTCTTAAACGCCATCCCTCCTGGACCAATAGTTTCTGCAGGGCTTCAAATGATTGGTCAGATCTTCCATCCAATCCCTCTTCAACCTCGCCTTGCCCTGCTAGACTGCCCTTCCACCAAACCGCGGACCCGTCTCCTAGAACATTCTGATAACCGTGCCCCACTCTACACATAATAGAATTAATATAACATAATTAATACAACATACTTGAAGTATAGCCGACTTTAACATAGCTTTCACTTGCAACATGAGCGCCATTTCTGAAATGCCTCAGCTGCTTTGAAGGAGCTGACATGCCACTGCAGCTGAAAAACACCTCGGCATTAAACAGGCTGCAGCAAAAACTACAAGTGGGTTTCTCCTTGTGAGTTGGTATGTCCAGTTGTCACTCCCGTGGGTGATCCCTATATCCCTGTTCTCTCCAACTCCCTCTCTATCTTCCTGTCCCTCCAAAGCACCTTAAACAGTCTCCATACTGCCCCAGCACAGACTTCGCTCAATCCTACTCCCTCCTGCACATTCTACGGCTCTTCCTCTTTCCCCGCTGCCCCTTCCCGCAGCTCTGCTCCCGTTCCCTGCCCCCGCTTTACTCTCGTTGTCTCTCCGTTCTGTTTCCTGTCAGTTCTGTGTCTATTTCTCGCCTCCACTCCCACTGCCACGCTCGGCTCAGACTCCCAGGCGAACGAGCCCGGCAGCCGTTCTCTGCAGCCGGGACACGGCAGGGAGCTCTCCTGCAGCGGCACGACAGCGGCCGGTCGGGCCCGGGACAGGCGCCTCGGCCCTCGGGCCGGAGCGGGGCCGCTCCGAGCCAGCGGGAGCAGCTGGAGCTGCGGCCCGGGGAGCGGGGCCGGCACAGCCCCACAGCCCCGTGCCCGCCCCTCACGGCCCCTCTGCGAAATGGCGGCAGCGCGGGCCAAGGAGGCCGCGGGCTGCGGGCAGCGCTGCCTCCGTGCCGTGCCACACGCCGCAGGCGGCTTCAGCAGCACCACAGCTGCTCTGGGGACTCGGCTCCCACAGCTGCTGACGAGCCGCCGAGCAGCACAATGCCGCGGAGTGCGCTAAGGGAGAGACTGCGTCTCTGGCCAGTTAGGAACAAAGAAGGGCAGTGTTCATCGGTGCCTCCCCTCGGGCAGGAATGGAGGGCCCGCGATGGCGCTCAGACCCAACGCCGAGGCAGCCTGCCTGGCTTCTGGCTAGGAGATGTGACCAAGACACCCTGCAGCCTGCTACGGCCCTCTGCTCATTGTGTGCTGCAGCCTTCAAGGTGAGCAGCGATCTCTGCTTGATTCCAGAGCACGGCATTGGCCGAGTTTCTGCAGCTTGTCGGCTGGAGACTGCTTATGAGCCTTGGAGAGACACCCCAGGGGTGGTAATCTGGCAGTGCCTCTGTGCCTGCAGCTCTAAACACCTGGGCCTTAACTGGTGCTTCAGGGGCACTTATACCAACGGCGCTGTTTTAAGGCTTTCCAAGAGATTCTGAACATAGCGTGCCTGGCACACAGAAGTCCTGAATATTTCCTTCCCACAAGAGCTGTTTGGCTAAAAGGCCACCCGTGTTAGCTGCAATCTGCAGCAGCCGGCACATTTGTGTGTGTCCCATGGCAGTACCTCATGGTGTCCAGGGACAAGAAGAAGGGAGCTCAGGGCCTCTGGATGATAGCTTGGGGATCTGGGGTGCATGTGGTATTTACTTGTGCCACTTGCAGTGACCCAGACACAGGAAGGTTCTAGAGGTGAACCCCTGGCACCCTGGTGTTCCCAGCAGGAGTGTGGTGGGGCTTTGACCGTGGGTCACTCTACAGGACACCAGGCCTGATGCTGGCACATGGGCTACATCAGCCTCAAAGGGAAAAAGGATCTTGGCTCAGGATTTAGTAGGGCTCTTTTAGCGAGCTTCAAGTAGGATTGGAAGTGGAAAGGGAATCAGCCAGGCTCACTTGGGAGAAGCGTGGGCACTGCACACCCATGTTTGCATGAGAGTGGAGGATGGAAGCAGTGCTGCCATCAAAGGTGATGAAACTGTAGCAGAAGAAATGGAAAAGCAGGTTTCTTGCCAGAAGGCGGTCAGATATAAATACTACCAAAGAAAGACATTTGCATCTGGGCTTTTTACAGCAGCCTGCATACAGGGCTTCAGATGGGGATGTCTGAGGAATACGACATGAGTGCCTCTGCATTCCCCTGCACAGTGCTGCCTCCCAGAATACATCAACCTTTCTCCGTTTTGCTCCCTATATTCTTATGCAAAATAAGGAAATTCAGTAGAGGGGAGGTCCAGGAATTCACAGGCAATGTGGGCATACATTGGGGAGTTCAGAGACATCACTATGTCATGAGGTCACAGAGCTCTCTTTGATGCGAGGTTCCAAAACTCCTCCTTGTTGTTCAGTGCTCACTCTCGGCAACACTGCAGCAGCAGCAGTAGCAGCAGCAGCAGCAGCAGCAGCAGAGTGTTGCGAGCAGGGGGGATCATGGCCCTGAGGCACTGCCTCCTGCTCCTCTTTCTCCTGGCCCTGCAAGCCCAGAATGCCCAGAGTGCTCCAACAGCTGGGCAGGCAGCAGGTAGGCAGGCAGGGGCCAGCACACAGCCCTGGCTGGCAGCAGCGGGGCCAGGACTAGGGCTGGCTGAGCCAGGAGGCCACCACGCTGTGGGCAGTGGGGCAGACACAGCAGGGGAGGAATGAGAGGGTGCAGCTGCTTTAGGGTGCAGCATGGGCGGCGGTTCCTAAAGAGCCCGGAGGTGGGAAGGTGTGGGAATCTACAAAAATCAGAGGGTTTCGGGAAAGTTGCAAAAGGCTGGCCTCAGAGACAGCAGAACTGTGATTAGAGCTAAGCATCAGCCATGAGATAGGTCAGCAGAAAAATTATTTTTAGTGTAGAAAAGCAAGGAGAAACAGAACAATAGTCGGTGTATTTGTACCTTAGCTAAAGGAACGTTGCAAGATAAGTCTCTATGTGTTAAGTGTTTTAATAGTTACAATAGCAGTAATACCTTGAACACTTCCGTGTGTGCGACAAATGATAGACAAAGCTATCAAGGAACTTTTTTATCATAGAAGAAAAAAAAAAGTAAGAAATGGATTCACAGAGAGTTCTCGAAATCTCATGGAGATATTAAATGAAAGTATAGACATGGAAGAAAGTTTTAAATTAAAACCATAAAGCCGACAATACTTTTTCAAACGTAACTTGTAACTATTGTCAAGCATAATTTATGCCTTTTAAACAGACTAGATTTTCACAACATTAAATTGCTGCGTTGTAGCAATGCTTAGTGCAAGCAAAAAAATGCTTTAAGAAAGTAATAAGCAGAAATATTATAATAAAGATACGAAACACAAATCATAACTATTAGGATTATAAAAGTCCCTTTTTAAGTGAACCAAGAAGGAGAATTATGGGAATCCACAAAATCAGAGGATTTTGGGAAAGCTGCAAAAGGCAGGCCTCAGATACAGCAGAACTGGGATTAGAGCTGTGCAGTTGCCATGAGATAGGTCAGCAGAAAAATTATTTAAAAAGTAGAAAAGCAAGGACAAATAGAACAATGGTCTGTGTATTAAGGCTTGTCTAGAATAACTCCCTAAACTACAGAAAAGTTTATCTAGCAAGGTATTAGGAAGTTTGAAGGTTAATAATGGGGCTCTGTGCTTTGTATTTTAAGGCTTACAAGCAGTTATTGTATTCGAAAAAAGCAGACATTGTTTCAACCAAAGGTACA